>NW_007247538.1:0-4110 GCF_000164805.1 Carlito syrichta
TTTCGAAGAACCAGCTTTTTGTTTCATGATTTTTTCTATTATCTTTTTGTCTCTATGTCCTGGATTTGGGCTTTTATTTTGGTGATCTGGATTCTTCTGCTGAAATTAGGGTTTTTGTGGTCTTGCTTTTCCAGCTTCTTTAGGTGACTTGTTAGGTTGTCAATTTCTGTTCCTTCCATTTTCCTCATGTGTGTTTGTAGGGATATAAATTCCCCTCTTATTACAGCTTTTAAGGCATCCCAGAGATTTTGGTAAGATGTTTCTTCATTTTCATTTGTTTCCAGGTATCTTTTGATCTCTGTTTTGATGTCATCATTGACCCAGGAGTTATTTAGCATCATGCTGTTTAGTGTCCATGTCTTTGTGGGTTTGGGGGGGACTTTGTTGGTGTCAATGTTTATTTTTATTCCACTGTGGTCCGAGAAGGTGCATGGTAGAATTTCAGTTCTTTTAAATTTGCTTATGCTGGATTTGTGTCCAATTATGTGATTGATCTTAGAATATGTTCCATGTGGTGATGAGTAGAATGTGTATTCTGTGGTCTTTGGATGGAGTGTTCTATAGGTATCAATTAAGTCCATTTGGTCAAGAGTCTCATTGAGGTTCCAGATCTCCTTGCTGATTTTTTTGTCCTGATGATCTGTCTAAGGTTGTGAGTGGTGTATTAAAGTCCCCATTTATTATGGTGTTAGAGTCAATGTCTTTCTTTAGTTTTCCTAAAAGTTGCTTTATGAATGTTGGTGCACCTATGTTGGGTGCATATATGTTTAGGATAGATATTTCTTGTTGATGGAGTGAACCTTTTATCATTATGTAGTGGCCCTCTGTATCTTTTTTAATTTTTGATAGCTTAAATGGTATTTTGTCTGAAATTAGGATAGCGACTCCTCCTTTCGTTTGTGTTCCATTCGCCTGAAAATTTATTTCCCATCCTCTTACTTTGAGTCTGTGTATGTCCTTTCTAGTGATATGGGTCTCTTGAAGGCAGTATATTGTTGCCTGGTGATATTTTATCCAATTTGTCATTCTATGTCTTTTCAGTGGTGCGTAGAGTCCATTCACATTCAGACTAATTATTGAAATGTGAGAGTTCATCCGTATCATGGAGTTCTTATTGAGTTATTGTTCTTCCACTTGGTTTTTTCTTTTTTCTTTTTGTCTTTCTTTTGGTTTTGGGGTTGGTTCATGTATATTTTATTCTTTTCCCTGTACTCTTGTGAAGAACATTGTTCTTTTTTCCTTTTCTTCTGTGTTTAGTACTTTCTTAAGTGTTTCATGTAGAGATGGTTTTGTGGCTGCATAAGTTCTTAGGGATTGGATATCTGGGAAAGATTTTAATTCTCCCTCACTGATGAAGCTTAGCTTGGCCGGGTAGGTTATTCTTGGTTGAAATTGTTTATCCTTTAGGACTTTGAAGATAGGGCTCCAAGCTCTCCTAGCCTGCAGGGTTTCTGCAGATAAATCTGCTGCTATTCTGATTGGTCTTCCATGGTAGGTGATCTGGCCTTTTTCTCTTGCTGCCTTTAGGATTTTTTCTTTTGTGCCTACTTTATTTAGGCGAATTATTATGTGTCTGGGAGTTGATCTTCTCATTTGTTGTCTTGCAGGGGTTCTCTGAATCTCTTGTGTTTGAATTTTTGTATCACTGATTACATAAGGGAAATTTTCTTGAATGATCTCATGGAAAGTTTGTTCCAATGTGGTCTCTGTTTCTCTTTCTGCCTCAGGGAGTCCGATTATTCTTAGGTTAGGCCTCTTGAGGTAGTCACTCATCTCTTGAAGGTTTTGTTCTGTCTTTTTTAGCTTATTTTCTGTGTTTTTAAGAGTTTGGGTTATTTCTATATTTTGGTCCACAAGCTCTGAGATTCTTTCTTCTGCTTGGGTAATTCTGCTTTCCATGCTTATCAATTTGTTATTTATTTCATTCACAGTATTCTTTATTACTGTTATCTCAGATATCAGCTCCTTCCTAGTTTCTTCTTGTGTCTCCTCAATTCTTTTTAATCTCTCCATTATTGTTTTGATATCTACATTTGCATTTTGAGACCCTTCATTCTGGGGACTTTTCATTGTTTGTATTCCAAAGTCAGTTTTCTCAGTGTCTGCTCTCCCAGGCGTCTGGGAGAGACCCATACTCTTCTTTTGGTTTTTCTTCATTTCTGTAGATTTTTCTCCCTTTACCCCTTTCCCTCCCCCTCTTCAATTCTGTTTTTGAGGGAAGGTGGGGTTGCTTTTATTTCTCTTTTGCAATGACCTGTTCTTCCTTATGAGGGTCTTCTTGTTTTGTTCACTTTTCCCTCTGCTTTACAGTCTGTCTATTCAGCAGTTTGCAGTTTGGTCCGTTCAGAGAATCTCACCAGTTCACCTATGCCGTCACCATCTTGCCCCGTATCCCCCATTAATACTTTGAAATTCTTTAATAGTAGACCTTTGTCCTACACCTCTGAAGGAAATGGGGCCACAAACATAAATATTCATAAGGAAATGTGTTGTCCATTTGAGACAAATTTTAATCATAGTTTATAAGCTTGGTTCCCTAGGAACTTCCTGGACCATGGAAAACTCAAACATCCCAGGGGAGTAAGTACTGTTAAAAATTGAAGAAAAGAAGGAACCATCCAACAGCTCCATCCAAATTTAACAGGCCAGCTCCTCAGGGAGCCTGAGGTTGAATACCTCATGAACTGGAGTAGGAGTTGTTTCATACAGGAGGAGAAGCGCTTTGTGGGCTATTCCCATTCTTTTAAGTCAGGTCACCAAGGCCCATAGAAAACCTGGAACAAACCCTGCTCTAAAAGCTTGAGGATAATTCAGCCCTGCTTTAACCCCACACAGGAGGCTGGCTGATTGACTCACAACAGAAGATTGAAGATTCAGCCTAAAGACTCAACGGATGTTGCTGATAAGCCATTGTTTTGCTTTGTCAACCTTTATCTATGCTAAACTGTCATTTTAATTGCTGTAAAACTGACTTTATTTGCCATAGAATTAACAGAGTTGTCCTTATTGAACATGTTAGAAAAGGGTCTCACTAGCATTTCCATTCTTTCTTATAATAGGAAGTGTTCTTGTGCTTTTATGCATTTCTGCCTAATTTGGGTGTTTATTGCTTCCCTCACACACCCAGCATGTACATGTATAGAACTATCTGGCCAGACGTAAGAGTTTTCCATCATTATTCATCCCAGCCAGAAGTTTGTTCTGGTGGCCAACAAGACCTGTTTGGTATTGGACACCTGCTTATGCAACTAAATCTTCTCAATGTACTATAGTCACCCAAACTATAAGTAACTGTACAGTACTATCCTCTGAACAAGCTAACACATTTCAAGGTATAAAGAGCTATTTTGGATATGTGGAAAGGTTGCATATACCCAGCTCCCAGCATTATGGAAAGGCACATGTACCATAGGAATAATCCAGCCAGGATTTTTCCTTCTGCTTAACCCAAGGGGGAATGAATTAGGCATTCCCCTTTACAAAAGCCTTAAAACACAAGATCCTTGATCCCTCGACCAAGTTCCTAATATAGGAGGGACCCAGGCAGACTAGCCAGTGTAACTTAGACATGGGCAAGTGAGTCTCTTGCAGATAGGTCTAAATTAAAACAGGGTAAACATTCAGACATCGCTCTTATCGGTACACAACCTTCACCTGACCAACCAGGCACACTGGACCTGGCCATCTTGAAGATTTGAAGGTGAATCTACTAGTGCAGGAAATTACAGAAAAAATAGGGAGTTACTTAAAGCTCATCAGTCGCCATCACCCCATGGATTTGTGAGTAAAGTCACAGCCTCTCACTCTCCTCTTGGTCACTTCTTCTACTTTTACACCTCTTCCTTTTGGGAATCACCAATGGAATCTGTCCCCCATTCTCAAGTTTTTGCTCCCTTCAGCCAGGTCACTAGTCCTCTCTGACTGGAGGCTAGGGAAGGTGAGAAGAAAAAGAACTGAGTGATCCTTCCTAGCATAAGGCACAGAGCTCATGAAAGAAGCTAAGCTTCATTCCAAGTAGTGACCAGAAAGCCCCCCCTTTTCACTCTTATATGTTTTGCTCTTGCTTTTCTGCTAAAAGAAGGGAGGAAAAGGTTCCTACATGGGATGTGG
>NW_007247538.1:4489-6689 GCF_000164805.1 Carlito syrichta
AATATCTGTGAGGGTTTTTGGTTTTTTAGTTATTTTTCATTCAATAAATTGTATGGTAAATAGAAATGCAGCCACTGACACAATGGTGCTATCAGAAAGACCATGGAAAAAGAGGAGTCTCTTAGATATGAACATAGATTGTTTTAAACCATTCCTCTGGTTAAGGAATCCTGCTAGTTATAGGAAAAGGCTGTCTATGCCATTCTAATTCACCTTTTCAACCAGACATTCTGGGAACTAGATAGTGCAAAAAGTTGTTTTAAAGTTTGTACTTAACCTTACATCTGACAGCTTTACCATATATGCTGAAAGGACATAAGGCTTACTCCTGACATCAGAAGAAAATTGCTCCTTTGGGAAAAGAGCCCCTATTTTTATTTTATTTTATATTATTTTTTTCGAGTTGGAGTCTCACTCGGTTGCCCAGACTGGAGTGCAGTAGCCACTCCCGGCCACTGCAGCCTAGACCTGCTGGGTTCCAGTGATCCTTCCACCTCAGCCTTCCAAGTAGCCGGAATTACAGGCATGCACTACCATGCCCGGCTGATTTTTTTTTTTTTTTATTGGTAGAGATGAGGTCTCACTGCCCAGACAGGTCTCGAACTCATCGGCCAGGCAATCCACTCACCTCAGGCTCCTAAAGGCATGGGATTACAGGCTGAGCCACCGAGACCGGCAAGCCCCTATTTTTAATATCATTGTTAGACAACACCACTGTTTACCATGTGAGGTTTGCTAAAAGATTTTTTGGAAAAAGGAAGTCTGGCTGCCATACTTCACTTGGCTAAATTCATCTGCAGAACAGAGGAAGCTTTAAGTGCTAGGTGCTGTTTCTGTGGTCTGGTAAGATATGGGAACTGGTACACTTGATTGCCCATACCTTACAACTTCTCCGAAAGCCTCAAGCCAACCTTTCTTTTGCATCCCCCGGCACTTCTTAAAATACAATTCCATGATCTTTAGCAGGTCCCAGAAAATCTGCCTGCTCACAGTTGAAAAGGGGTGAGAACAGGCCTTTTAACTAAATGTAATTCTCTTAAATTTTTAAAATGCCTTGAACACAGAGATGACCCACTCATATAGTCTATTCACTCCAAAGCTTATGCATTAGACCATTACAAATGGCACTGTGGAAAAGCCTTTGATTAAACCTCATTTGTGCAAACAATTATTCATGAGCAAAAAGCAGAAAAGTACAACTGATACTTTTTAGTTCATGGTCTCAAGTCACTCATGGAAAACTCGACAAAGGCAGTCACAAGGGGGACCAACGACACTAAGCCCAAGGAGCCCTTAGGGACTGAGGGATGCCTGGCACAATTCATAATAGCTTTTATTTTTTGTTTCCGAATTTTCCCCTCAAGAATGTGAATAATAAAATGAATGATACTCAATCTATACCCTCAGTTTCTCTACTGAGTCAAATTTTAAAGAATTGGAAAAAATTCAAATTGAACAGTTAAAACAATTATTAGTTTATTTTAATGAGATTGGATTCAGCATAAATTAGCAAATGAGGCTTGTAAGAACAAAATTCTTAGTTTCAATACCATATTGCAATTATATTTATTTGTAGACAAGAACAGAAATGGTCAGATTTCTTATGTGAAGGCATTTATGGTTTCATATCAGCACTCTACAAGCAAAATCCTGTTCAGCAGGGGCATTACGTACCCATATTAAGAAGGAAAAGGAGGACATACTCAACAATCCCCCCTTATCTCATGTGCCATCTTCTAGCACATACCAAGCGGTCATGGGCAGAGGAGAGAAGAAGGAGGCTCAGCCTCAGGGGTCTCCTGCTGATTCAACCTGAGTTGACTCCCCACTGCCCTTATTTACCCTTCACTTCTGGAAGAACCCAGACCCATAGGAACCACCACAGAGGAACTGTGTTCCACCCTCCTAAACAAATGTATTCATTATCATAGGTTGCAAATGGAGTAGCAGGGATTATATGGGTACATGTCCCTTTCTCCATGACAGATCTGGTACAAATGCCAGAATAACCTAGGAAACTTCTCAGAGAATTCCTCTCAATTTTTAAAGGAATTTCAGGTTTTAACCTTTACCATTGAATTACCTGGGGTGATATTAATGTTATCCTCTCTAATTTATCTGCATTAAGGAAGACACTAAAGAAGTATTACCAAGACTTTTAACTATGATAAATTAAAGGAAATCATGCAGGGCCCAGATG
>NW_007247539.1:0-1240 GCF_000164805.1 Carlito syrichta
CGCAGGCCAACACGTCAGCCAACTAGTTGGCTTACTCACCAGCTGACTTGTTAAGTCAACCCACTGGTTGGCTAGCTCACTGGCTGACTAGTTAAGGCACCTCACACATCGGCTCACTTGACAGCTGACTAGTTAAGTTGGCTTACCTGTCTGCTCAATTGCTGGTTGACTAGTTAAGTATTCTAACTAGTTGGCTCACTCGCCCGCTGACTAAAGTCAGCTGACCAGTCGGCTCACTCGCCAGTTGAATAGTTATGTCAGCTGACCTGTCGGCTCACTCGCCAGCTGATTAGTTAAGTCTGCTGACAAGTCCGCTCATTCACCGGGCAACTAGTTAATTCAGTTGACCAGTCGACTAACTCACTTGTCAACTAGTTGTCAGCTACGTGGTCTGCCGACTAACCAGCCAACTATTTATTTCAGCTAACCAATCGGCCAACTAGGCTGCCAACTTGTCAGCTGAGAATTTAGCTCTGCTAACAGGGAAGCCGTATAGTTAGAAAACCTAACTAGTCAGCCAAATAGTCGGCCAACTAGTTAGGTAAGGAAAACAGTCAGTCTACTAGTTACTCATGCTATCTAGTGAATGAACTCGTCAGTAAAATTGTTGACCCCGCTTACTAGTCGGCCAACTAGTGGACCACCTTGTTAAGCCAGGTAATAAGTTGGCAGAGTAGTCAGCCAAAATGTTAAACCAGCTAAATATTTGGGTGACTCGTCAGCCAACAAGTTAAATAACCTAGCTAACTCGTTATCCAGCTAGTTAAGTCAGCTAGCTAACTCGTTTACCAGCTAGTTAAAATAGTTAACTAACTGATTAAGTGACTCATTAAATGTGCTAGCTATCTCATTAGTCAACTAGTTAAGTCAGCTAGCTATTAAGTTTGCTAACCAGATAGCTAGCTAAGTCAGCTAGTTAAGTCAACTAGATCACTAGTTAACTAACTATTTAATCAGCTACTTAAGTCTGCTACCTAACTACTTAGGTAATTACATAAGTCAGATAGTTATTCAACTAGTAAAATAGTTAGCTAACTCTTTTTTTAGGTAGTTAGGTCAGCTAGCTAACTAGTTAAGTCAGCCAGTGAAGTCAGTTAGCTAAGTAGTTAAGTCAGCTAGTTAAGTCAGCTAGTTAAGTCAGTTTTCTAATTTAGGCAGCTGGTTAAGACAGCTAGCTAGCTAGTGAGCTAACAGGTTAAGTTAGTAGGTTGAATCAGGTAGTTAGCTAGGTAACTAATGG
>NW_007247539.1:1989-4838 GCF_000164805.1 Carlito syrichta
CTGCTGACTAGTTAGTTAGCTGGCTAGTTAAGTCAGTTGGCTAGCCAGCTTGCTAGCTTTAGTCAGCTAGGTAAGTCAGATGACTAGACAGCTTTCTAGATAGATAGCCAGCTAGTTAAGTCAGCTGGCTAGTCAGCTGACTAGCTGGTTAAGTCAGCTAGTTAATTCAGTTGACAACCAGCTTCCTAGCTAGTTAAGTCAATCCATTAAGTCAGGTTGCTATCCAGCTGGTTAGGTAGTTAAAAGTTAATAAATTCAGGTGGGTAGCTATCTGGATAGCTAGTTATTTCAGCTAGTTAAGTCAACTGGCTAGCTAGGAAGCAAGATGCATAAGACAGCTAGTTATGTCAGCTAGCTAGCTAGTTAAGTCAGCTAGATAAGTCAGCTGGCTAGCTAGAGAGCTAGCTTTGTAGCTAGGTAGTTAAGCCAGCTAGTTAAGCCAGATTACTACCTTGGTCCCTAGCTGGTTATTTCAACTAGATAAGTCAGCCTGCTAGCTAGTTAAGTCAGTGAGTTAAGTCAGTTGGCTAGCCAGCTGCCTAGCTGGGTAGCTAGTTAGTTAATTCAGCAGGCTAGGCAGTTAGTTAAATAAACTAGTTAAGTAAGCTCAATATCCAGTTGGATGGCTAGGTAGCTAAGTAGGTTAGTCAGCTGGCAAGTTCGTGGACTATGTAGATAACTAGCTAGATAAGTCAACTGAGTATACAGTTGGCTAGCTAGGTACATAGTCAGTTAGGTCAGCCAGCTAGCCAGCTAACTAGCTAGTTAAGTCACCTAGTTAATTCAGCTGGCTATACAGGTGGCTACTTAGGTACCTAGATAGCTAAGTCAACTGTCTATACTGCTGGCTATATAGTTAAGTCATCTAGTTAAGTCAGTTGGCTAGCCAGCTTGATAGCTAGGTAGCTGGCTACTTACATCAGCTGGCTAGACAGCTGGCTAGTTAGTTAAGTCGACTACTTAAGTCAGCTTGCTAGCCAGCTGGCTAGCTATATATCAACCTGGTTAATTCAGCTGACTAGCAAGCAGGACAGCTGTTTAAGTCAGCAAGTTAAGTCAGCTGACTAGAAGCTGGCTAGCTAGGTAGCAAGCTAGTTAAGTCAGTTGGCTAGCCAGCAGTCTAGCTAATTAAATCAAGTTATGTCAGCTGGCTAGTTGGCTATCAGGGTAGTTATATAATTAAGTCATATGGCTAGCCAACTAGTTAACTCACCTAGTTATGTCAGTTCGCTGGCCAGCAGGTTAGCTAGGTAGTTAATTAGTTAACTCAGCTGGCAAACCAGCAGGCTATGTATGTAGGTAGCTACTTAAGACACTTGGCTAGTCTTTAGGCTATCTAGTTACATCAGTTAGATAAGTCAAGTGGCTAATCAGCTTTCTAGCTAGGTAGATAGCTACTTAAGTCAGCTGTCTAGCCAACTGGTTAACTAGTTACGTCAACTAGTTAAGTCAGCTGGCTACCCAGTAGGCTAGCTGGTTGTCAACTAGTTAAGTCAGCTGGCTAGCCTACTGGATAGCTAGGTAGCAAGTTTGTTCAATTAGCTGGCTAGCCAACTGGCTAGCTAGTAAAGTCAGGTAATTTATTCAGTTGGCTTCTAACTGGCTAGCTAGGTAGCTAGCTAGTTTAGTCAGATGACTTGCCAGCTGGTTACCTGGTTAAGTCAGCTAGTTAATTCAGTTGGCCAGACAGCTGGCTAGCTAGTTAAGGCAGTTAGTTAAGTCAGCTGGCTAACCAGCAGGCTAGCTGGATAAATCAGCTAGTTAAGTCGGCAGGCCAACCAGCTGGCTAGCTAGGAAGCTAGATACTTAAGTCAGCTAGTTATATAAACTATTAAGTAGTTGGCTAGCCAGCTGTCTAGCTGTTTAAGTCAGCTAGTTAAGTCAGCTAGCCAGCCATCTGGTGAGCTAGGTAGCTAGCTTAAGTCATCTAGATAAGACAACTGGCTAGATAGGTAGCTAGCTGGTTAAGTCAGCTGGCTGGCTAGTTACGTCAGTTAGCTAAGTCATCTGGCTAGCCAGTTGGCTATCAGGGTAGTTATATAATTAAGTCATATGGCTAGCCAACTAGTTAACTCACCTAGTTATGTCAGTTCGCTGGCCAGCAGGTTAGCTAGGTAGTTAATTAGTTAACTCAGCTGGCAAACCAGCAGGCTATGTATGTAGGTAGCTACTTAAGACACTTGGCTAGTCTTTAGGCTATCTAGTTACATCAGTTAGATAAGTCAAGTGGCTAATCAGCTTTCTAGCTAGGTAGATAGCTAGTTAAGTCTGCTGGCTAGCCAGCTGGCTACATCCTTAAGTCAGCTAGCTAAATCAACAGGCTAGTCTGCTGGATAGCTAGGTAGTTAGGCAATTAATTCAGGTGGTTAGACAACTGGCCAGCTAGTTGTCACCTACTTTAGTCAGCTGACTACTCACCTGTGTAGCTAGTTAAGTCAGCAAATTAATTCAGTTGTCTAGACAGCTGGCTAGCTTGTTAAAAATCTATTTACGTCAGATGGGCACTCAGCTGGCTCGCTAGTTATTTCAGCTAGTTAAGTCAGCTGGCAAGCTAGGAAATTAGCTAGTTAAGTAAACTAGATATGTCAATTAGCTAACTAGTTAAGGCAGCTAATTAAGTCACCTAGTGAGCCAGCTTGCTAGCTAGGCAGTTAGTTAGTTATGTCAACAGTCTAGCAAGCTGGCTAGCTAGTTAAGTCACCTAGTTAAGTCAGCTGACTAGCAGGCTGGCTAGGTAGGTAGCTTGCTAATTAAGTCAGCTGGCTAGACAGCTGGCTACCTAGGTAAGTCACCTAGTTAATTCAGCTGGATAGCCAGCTGGCTAGCTATGTAGCAAGCTAGTTAATCCA
>NW_007247540.1:0-8920 GCF_000164805.1 Carlito syrichta
TTTAGCCAGGAAGAATGGGAAGGGGAGGAAGAAATGTCCCCAGTGAGAGATGTGTCACTGCCTTTCTTGGCGGAGTGTCCTCATTGTTGAGTTGGACAGATCTGCCTGGGGCACATTTTTACCCACATAGAGGAGAGACGGCAGGAAGCTGGCCAGGGAGCCTTGGGAATACGTACACCAAAGCGGGGATAGACATGGGAGGGGTTGGGGTAGGAGGTTGTCAAGCTTGGGGAACTCTCCTATGTAGGGGGCTGGGGGGGCTAGGACTGAGGGAAGAAGGTTTGCAGAAGAATGAATTTATTTGGTGACATATTTTCTTTCTTTCTTTCATTCGTTCTTTCTCTCTCTCTCTCTTTCTCTCTCTTTCTCTCTCTTTCTTTCTTTCTCTCTCTCTCTCTCTCTCTCTCTTTCTTTCTTTCTTTTCCTCTCTCTCTCTTTTGTTCCCTCACAAGGTAGTCCTTGCTGCTCTCAAACCGCACAACTTGGGCCTCCCTCTTGGTCTCGGCCTCCCAAAACTGCTGTGATCACAGGCTTTCCATTTGGTCGACATCCTGATATTCCTTCCAGGTCTTGAACTCTGGACCTGAAGCAATCCTTCTGCTGAGGCCTGCCCTTACCCCAGGTTTTCTGGTTTTTGTTTGAGGTCGAGCTGAGGTCTGGCTCTGTTGTCCAGCCTGGTCTCGATCTCCCGGTCTCCGGTCAACTTACCATCGCCATCTCGGCCTCCTCAAAGGCCGAGGAGACATTCGTGGGACACCTGGCTCTTCCCACTCCCCTGAAGATTTGAGAGTCATGCCCCCCTTTCCTGGAGGTGGGCCCAGGGAGGAGCATGTGAGTCGACACTGGGGAAGGAGGCAGGCAGAGGGCTGGGCACCCAGGTGGAGACATGCCCCTGCACCAAGCCCCCCCAGGAAGGCTCTGTGGGCGACTCTGGCCACACACTCCAGGGACCTGGGTCATCAGAAGGGAGTGGGCCTCATGATGGTGCCCTGAGAGGGGTGTGGAGGTCAGGTATGGGGAATCACTCCTATCATTCTGGTGCTCTGGGAGGCCGAGATGGGAGGATGACCTGAACCCCTGGGTTTGAGACTAATCCGGACAGCTTGGGGAGACAATGTCTACAAGAAACCAAAAAACTGAGACGAGCATGGTGGCACATGCCTGATATTCCAGGCACTCGGGACTCTAAGGTGGGAGGATTGAGGGAGCCCAGCCGTTGAATGCCGTGGTGGCTGAGAGCAGGCCCATTGCTCCAGGCTAGGTGACAGAGTGGGACTCTGACTCAGAGTAATAATACCAACCACCACCACTACCACAACCACAGGCCAGACTCAGCAGCTCAGCCTGGCATCATGGCCCTTTGGAGGCCTAGGTGAGTGGATGGCCTGAGCCTGAGGTTTTAAACACCAGCCCAGGACATGGGGCGAGACCTTTTCTCGGCCATCAAAAATAAATTTAAAGATTAGTCGGGTGTGGTGGAGCAGGCCTGTGGTTCCAACCACTCGAGGGGCCAAGGCAGGAGGATCACCTTAGCCTGGCATGTGGAGTCAGCGGTGGCCATGAGCATGCCCCTTGCTTTGGCCTTGGCAACAGAGTGGGATTCCGACACCAAATAAAATAATCATTAGAACCACCCCCACCACCACCCCTGATACCTAATGCGAGGAATCACTCTCGGAATGGGAGAGGAAAAGGCACTTTCCAGCCTGTCCTTCATGAGAGGTTTCAAAGGTGGCCACTGGGCACATCCATCCCACACCTTCCACCACATGCCTTGGAAGGCCAGTCTCTACCCTCCACACTCATGCCTCATGGCAACGACACGTTTGAACTCACAGAACAGATGGCCCAGTCTAGGACAGCCATTGGGCACAGAGCAATCAAGGCAGTCCAGCAACACCATTACCATCCCAGGTCCAGTCACCTTGTCTGTCACCATCGGGTTGGGGGATGACCACTTCCTCTCCTGATCACTCCATCCTCCCCTGCCCATGTTGACTTTTCTCTGGGGAACCATTCCGTCCATTGTGATGCACGTGGGAGGCATTGTTGTTCTTGCTGGAGTCTCTGTCAGTGAGACTGGAGTGTGGTGGCATAATTATGGCTCCTGAACCCTTGACCTGAGGGGCTCAGGCAATCTTCCCTCCTCCTCCCCTGAGCAGCCGGAACTCTGGGGTCCAGCACGTCTGACTAGATTTTGGGGACCTCTCACCGATTCGAGGTCTGGCAAGGTTGCCCGGGCTGGTCTGTGACCTCAGCACTCAGGCAGCTTCCACCCTCAGCTTCTCAGAGCTTGGGGCTGATGGCCGGGAGCCATGATGCCCAACCTGGGATCACACATTCTTTTGGCAGGATGACAAAAAAGCACATCCCAGGATGGAGGCCACCACACACTTTGTAGCTTGGATCCTGGGTGCCACCACGTGCAACTCGGCTGTTTGTGTTCCAGGGAGAGACGAGGTCTTGCTACATGGCCCAGGCTGGTCTCAAACTCTCAGGTTCCATCGGTTCCCCACGGGCTTCCCAAAGCCACAGCCCAATTTTCTGTTGATCCAGTCTTTCCAGAATTCTATGCCCAAGGCTGTGGCTTCCTTCCTGAATGATCTCTGTATGTTCATGATGATCCCAACTCCATACATAAATGGATGCTCTTCTTTTCTTTCCTTCCTTACTGAGCCAGATCTCACTCTGCCACCCAGGCTGGAGGGCTGTGGCTCACTCCCAGCAATTGCAGACTTGACCCACTGTGCTCTGGCGAGCCTTCTCACCTGGCCTTCCGAGGAACTGGAACGACAGGCACGCGCCACCGCACCTGGCTCATGTGGGATGGAGGGTTGAGAGGAGGTCTCGCCGTGTTTCCCAGGTGCTTCTCTGACTCGTGAGCTGGGTCTGGCCACTGGCCTCAGCCTCCCAAAGTGCTGTGATGATGAGGTTGAGCCACTGAGCCTGGTCTTGATCCTTCATCATAAACAAACCAGAAGGCCAGCTGCAGTGGCCCACACCTAGAATCCCAGGACTCTGAGAGTCCAAGATGGGAGGATGTCTGGAGCCCAGGAGCTCAAGGCCACCCCATGCCATGCAGGGAGACCTCGTCTCCACACCCATCCAAGCAGGAGGTCTGGGTTCGTGGTGCTCATCGGCCCAGTCACTTGAGAGGCTGAGGTGGGAGGATTACCAGAGGCCCGATTTTGAGTCTGGTGGTGAAGACTGTCATGTCCCTGGGACACAGCCTGAGACACAGATCCAGACCCTGTCTCCAAAAGCATCAGAATCATACAGATTCTCAATTGCTCGTGGTGTATTCAATGGGCAACTCGTTTTAGAGCCAGAAAAAGAGGGACTGGGGGGAAGAAATGTCCTCAGGTGAGGGATGTGTCCCCAGCCTTTCTTGGCATAAGGTTCTCATTGTCAAGTTGGAGTGACAGGCTCCCTGGGGCACATTTCTCATCTCGGAGTGGAGAACTGGCAGGAATCCCACCAGGGAGACTCAGGAACTCCCAGAACAAAACAGGGGCAGCAATTGGAGGGGATTGTGGATGGAAGGTGCAGAGATTGGGGAACCCTCGTATATGGGGGTGGTGGGGGGGAAAGACTGAGGGAAGAAGATTTGCAGGAGAATGGATTTCGTTGTTGACTTAAATTTTCTTTCTTTCTTTTCTTTCTTTCTTTCTTTCTTTCTTTGTTTCTTTCTTTCTTTCTTTCTTTCTTTGTTTCTTTCTTTGTTTCTTTCTTTCTTTCTTTCTCTCTTTCTTTTCCTCTCACTCTCCCTTTTGTTTCCTCATTTGGTAGCTGTTGCTGACCTCAAACCACCCAACTTGGGCCTTCCTCTCAGCCCCAGCCTCCCAAACTGATGTGATCACAGGCTGTCCATTTGGTCGACATCATGGTCTTCTTGTCTGGTCTTGAACTCTGGGCCTGAGACGATCCTCCCTCTGAGGCCTGCCCTCACCCAAGGTTTTCTGGGTTTTGCTTTGGGTCGAGGTGGGGGCTTGCTATGGTGTCCAGCCTGGTATTTGCTCCTGAGTTCCAGTCATCTTCCCATCTCCTCCCTGAGAGCTGAGGAGACAGGTGTGAGTCACCTGGCTGGGCCCCTGAGGGTTTGAGAGTCATGCCTTCCCTTTCCCAGAGGTGGCCCCTGGGATGAGCAAGCCAGTCCAACCAGGGGTACAAGGTGGCCGGAGGTGTGGGCACCCTGGCAGAGACAAACCCCTGTGCAAGGTGCTCCTGAGGTGTGCACTAGGTGGGCTACTCCAGCTGTCCTCTCCAGGGTCCAGGGTTGGCGGAAGGGAGCAGGCCTTGCGATGGGGCCCTGAGAGGAGTGTGATGGCTGGTCACTGGGGCTCACATCTGTCACCCCAGTGCTTTGGGAATCCCTGGTGAGAGTATGACCTGAGACCCCGGCTTCGAGGTCAGCCCAGGAAGCTTGATGAGAGGTTATCTATACAGGAAGCCAAAAAAAAATAAGCCGAGCTGGTGGCACATGCCTGTCGTTCCACCCACCTGTGAGGCCACAGTGGGAAGATCACCGGAACCCAGCCAGTGGAGGCTGTAGTGGCAGAGAGCCTGCCTCTGCGCTCCAGCCTGGGCCACAGAGCATGATTCCGACTCAGTATAATGATACCATCCACCACCGTCACGACCCCACACTGGGCTCTGGGGCTCAGCCTGGCTTCCTGGCCCTTCAGAGGTTGAGAGGAGTGAATGGCCTGAGCTGCCAGGTTCAAGATCAGCCTAGGACACTGGGCAAGGCCTCGTCTGGGCTATCAAAACTGAATCCAAAGATTAGCCAGGTATAGTGGTTCCAACCACTTGGGGAGCCATTGTGGGACAATTGTCTCAGCCTGGTAGGTGGAGTCTGTGGTGGCCATGAGCATGCCCCTGCACTGAGATCTGAGCAACAGAGTGGGATTCCAACTCCAATTAATAATAATCACCATCATTGCCACCATCACCACCCCTGCGACCCAGCGCTAGGAGTCACCCTCAGGGATGATAGAGGAAAAACACTTCCCCCCTGTCATTTGTAGGATGTTTCAAAGGTGGCCACTGGGCCAGTCTGTCCTGCACCTAAAACCATGCATCATAAAAGGCCTGCATCCACCCTCCACAGTCGTGCCTCAGGGTAAAGACACATGTGAGCTCACAGAATAGATGGCATCACGTTAGGGTGGCCATCAGTCACAGAGTGATCAAAGTGGTCTGGCAACGCCGCAGCCAGGTTCCGGTCACCTGGTCTGCCAGGTTCAGATGGAGGGAGGGCCCATTCCTTTCTCAATCACTCCATCATCCACTGCCCATGTGGACTTTTCACTGAGGAAACTGGATGCCCATTGTCATGCACGTGGGAGACATCGTTTTGATGACATAGTCTCTGACAGTCTGGCTGGGATGGAGAAGCATAATTGTGGCTCCAGGGGCATTGACATGCGGGACTCAGGAGGTCTTCCTCCTTCAGCCCCCAAGCATACATGACTCTGGGGACCAAAATGCCTGACTATTTTGGAGACCTCTCATTAAGACGAGGTCTGTCCATGTTGCCCGGGCTGGTCACTGACCCCGGGGCTTAGGCAGCCTCCCACCTTGACCACCCAGGGCATGGGGCTGATGGCCATGAGCCTCAGTGTTTGGACTGGACTTGCATGTTCTGTCGGTGGAGGTGACACAAAGGAATGCCTGGGATGGAGGCCAACACTCCTGTGTAGACGAGATCACGGGCACCACTACGCACAACTCCAGTGTTTGCGTTCTGGGGAGTGACAAGATCTCGTTACGTGGCCAAGACTGGTTTCAAATTCCCAGGCTCCAGCAGTCCCCCACCTCGGATTCAAAGACACAGCCCGATTGTCTGACGATCCACCATCTTTCAGGAACTCTAGGCCCAAGTCTGTGATCTTCTTCCCAAATGATCTCTGTCTGTTCACGATCATCCCACCTCCATTCACAAATGGATGCTCTCCTTCATTTTTTTTGAGTCGGTGTCTCACTCCATTTCTTAGGCTGGAGGGTGGTGGCTCATTCCCATCCATGGCAGCCTTGTCCCTCTGGGCTCCGGCAAGCCTTCCCCCTGGCCTTTCAAGGAGCTGGAACATCAGATGTGTGCCACCACGCACCCACTGATCCGGGGTGGAGAGTAGAGATGGGGACTTGCTGAGTTGCTCAGAGGCATCTCAGACTGATGGACTCAGGCCGGTAGCTAGCCTCGGCCTCCCAATGTGCTGGGATTATGAATTTGAACCTTCGAGCCTGACCTCGATCCTTCTTCAAAAATGAACCAGAAGGCTGGGTACTATGGCCCAAGCCTGGAATCCCAGGGCTCTGGGAGACTGAAGCAGGAGGATGGCTGGAGACCAGGAGCACAAGACCAGACTGGGCCATGCAGGGAGATCCCATCTCTGCACCCATTGAAACCAAAATTCTGGGTTCATGATGCCCATTGTTCTGGCCACACCAGAGGCTGAGGTGGGAGGATTGCTGGAGTACGCAATTTCGAGGATGGCAGTGACCAACGGTTATGTCCCTGGGCACCAGCTTAGGCCACAGAACCAAACCTTGTCTCCAAATGCATCAGAATTGCACACAGATTCTCAATGCACATGGTGTGTTCACAGGGCGACTGGCTTTAGAGACAGAAAAAAATGGTAATGGAGGGGAAGAAATTTCCACAGGTGAGGGATGTGTCCCTGGTTTTCTTGGCAAAAGGTCCTTGTTGCCGAGTCAAAGGGCCAACCTGTCTGTCGCACAGTTCTCACCTCAGATAGGAAAGCCAGCATGTACCCAGTCAGGGAGGGTCAGGAACTCCCACAACAAAGCGAGGACAGCCATTTGGTGGCGTTAGCACTGGAAGGTGCCGAGTTTGGGGACGCTAACATGTGGGGAGGCAGGGGTGAAGAAATGAGGGCAGAATGTTTGCAGGATAATGGATTTCTTTCTTTCCTTTCTTTTCTTTTCTTTCTCTCTCTCTCTCTCTCTCTCTCTCTCTCTCTCTCTCTTTCTTTCTTTCTTTGTTTCATTTCTATCCTCACTAGGTTGCCCAGACTGCTCTCAAAACCCCCAACTCAGGTCATCCTGTTGTTCTGAGCTCCAAAACTTCTGCAATCTCAGGTTTTCCATTTGGTCTCCTGGTCTTCCTTCCTGGTCTTGAACTGTGGGCCAGAGGTTATCTTCCCCCTGAGGCTTGCCCTCACCCAACGTTTTCTATGTTTTGCTTGAATCGGGGTGGTGTCTTGCTATAGTGTTCAGTCTTGACTCAAGCTCCCGGGCTCTGGCCATCTTCCCATCTCAGCCTCCCCAAGTGCCAAGGAGAGAGGCGTGAGTCGCCCGGCCATCCATGCCCCACTGAAGGTTCGAGAGTCACGCCCTCCCTTTCACCAAGGTGTCCCCTGAGATGAGTGAGTGGGTCCACCCTGGGGAACGAGTATGGCGGAGATGTGCATGCCCTGGCAGAGACACAGTCATGTGCCAGGTGCTCCCCCCATGAAGGGCTCGGCAGACGAATCTGGCTGCTTTCTCTGGGGTCCCAGGTCATCAGAAGGGAGCAGGCCTCACGGTCATCCCCTAGAGTGGTGTGGAGGTCAGGTGCCCAGGCTCACACCAGTCATCCCAGCTCACTGGTAGGCCGAGGTGAAAGGATGGCCTTAGCCCCTGGTTTAGAGACAAGCCCAGGCACCTTGGTGAGACCTCATCTTTACAAGAATGCAAAATAATGAGCCAAGCTTGGTGTCACAGGCTTTTCACTCAGACCACTCAGAGGCCTGCGGTGGGAGGATCCCCAGATCCCAGCCAGTGGTTGCCCCAGTGACTGAGAGCAGGTCCCAGTGCCATAGCCTGGGCTACAGAGCGGGACTCCAACTTGCAATAATAATAACAACCACAACCACCACTGCAACCACAGGCCAGGCACAAGGGCTCAGCCTGGCATCCAAACACTTCGAAGGCACAGGTGAGTGGACAGCAGGAGTCTTCTGGTTCGACAACAGCCCAGGACATGGGGCCAGAACCCATATCGGCCATCCAAAATAAAACCAAAGATTATCCAGGCATGGTGGCACAGGCCTGTGTTTCCAGCCACTCTGGGGATCGAGACGGGATAATCACCTGAGCCTGGCCAGTGGAGTCCGTGGTGACTGTGAGTGTGCCCCTGCACTTTGGTCTTACAAAGTGGGAATCCGGTTTCAAATAATACTAATCACCACCACCACCACCACCACCACCGCTGCCACCCAGGGTGTGGAGTCACCCTTCAGAGATGGGAGAGGAAAATGCACTAACCTATGTGTCGTTTGTGGGAAATTTCAAAGGTGACCACTGGGCACATCCATCCCGTGCCTTCAGCCAAGCGACCCAGAAGGCTTGCCTCCACCCTCTGCATTTGTGACCCACAAGAAAGTTGTGTGTGAGCTCACGGAGCAGATGGCCACAAGCTATGGGCCCATTGGGCACAGAGCAGTCAACGTGGTCTGGCAACACCACAGCCAACTCATGTTCTGGTTGCCCTGTTTTCAACCTTCAGGTGTGGGGAGGGGTCCTTCCTCTCCTGATCACACCATCGTCTCCCACCCACACAGACATTTCCCTGGGGAGCCGTGGACACCCATTGTGATGCACACGGGAGGCATCTTTTGTGTGCTGGAGTCTCCATCTGCCAGGCTTGGGCAAGAGGGCACGATCATGGCTCCCAGGGTCTTGACCTGGAGGGCTCAGGTGATCCTCCTGCCTTGACCCTGAGAAGCCGGGACTCCATGGGCCATCATGCCTGACCCAGTTTTGGGGTTATCTCACCGAGATGAGGTCTGGCCACGAATCCCTAGGCTCAGACAGCCCTCCTACCTCTGAGCTCCCAGGGCATGGGGCTGACAGCCTTGAACCACAGTGCCTGGCCTGGACTCATATGTTTGTCAGCGTGGGCAATGCAAAGGAATGT
>NW_007247540.1:9097-11081 GCF_000164805.1 Carlito syrichta
GCTTTTCAAAGCCACAGCCCTATTTTCTGTCCATTGATGGTCTTTCAGGAACACTAGACTCAAGGCTGGGCCTCCTTCCCAAATGACCTCTGTCTGTTCATTATGATCCCATCTCCATACACATCTCCTTTTTTTCTTTGAGTCGGAGTCTCACTCCATTACACAGGCTGGAACATTTCTACCCTCATAGAGGAGAACTGGTAGGAAGCTAGCCAGGGAGCTTCATGACCTCCCATACCAAAGTGGGATCTGCCATTGGTGGGGTTGAGGCTGGAGGGTACCAAGCTTGGGGGACTCTCATATATGGGGGGGCAGGGGGAAAAGGACTGAGGGAAGAAGGTTTGCAGGAGAATAGATTTCTTTGTTGACTTAGATTTTCTTTCTTTCTTTCTTTCTTTCTTTCTTTCTTTCTTTCTTTCTTTCTTTCTTTTCCTCTCTCTCTCTCTTTGTTCCCTCACTAGGTAGTCCTTAGTGCTCTCAAATCCCCCCAACTTGGGCCTTCCTCTTGGCCTTGGCCTCCCAAACTGCTGCAATCACAGACTTTCCACTTGGTTGCCATCCTGGTCTTCCTTCCTGGTCTTGAACTCTGGGCCTGAGGCAATCCTTCTGCTGAGGTCTGCCCTCACCCCAGGTTTTTTAGGTTTTGCTTGGGGTCGAGGCTGTGGCTTACTATTGTGTTCAGCCTGGTCTCAGCTCCCTGTCTCCGGTCATCTTTCCACCTCTGCCTCCCTGAGTGCCGAGGAGACAGGCATGAGTAGAACGGCAACCCACTCCGATGGTTTGAGATACACGCATTCCCAATCCCTGAGTGGCCCCCAGGGAGGAGTGATTGGGTGCTTCCTGGGATACATGGTGGGTGGAGGGGTGGGTGCTCTGGTGGAAACACGTACCTACCCCAGACGCTCCCTCTTGGTGGGCTTTGTGGGTGACTCTGGCTACCCACTCCAGGGTCCCAGGTCGTCTGAAGGGAGTGGGCCTTGCAGTGGGGCCCCGAGAGGTGTGTGAAGCACAGGCATCGGGGCTCACACCTATCATCTCTGCATTATGGAAGGCCAAGGCGAGTGGATGGCCCGGGCCCCTGGGTTCAAGACCAGCCTGGGCACCTTGGTGAGACACCATCTCTGCAAGAAACCAACCAAATGAGCAGAGTGTGGTGCCACACACCTGTCATTCTGGCCACTCGGGAGGCTGCTGCAGGAGGATCACTCAAGCCCTTTAGGTGAAGGCCACAGTGTCCAAGAATGGGCCACTGCTCTCTCGCCTGAGTAACAAATGAGTCTTCGACCAGAATAATAGTACCAACTGCCATCACCACAACCACAGGCTGAGTTCAGAGGCTCAGCCTGGCATTCTGGCTGTCTGGAGGCAGAGGAGAGTGGACAGCCTGAGCCTGCAGGTTCAAGACCAGCCCGGGACACTGAGCAAGAACTCATCTCGGCCACCAAAAATAAATCCAAAGATTAGACGGACATGGTGGCGCAGGTCTGTCATTCCAGCCACTACAGGGACCAAGGAGGGAGGATCACCAGAGCCCAACAGGTGGAGTCTGCTGTGGCTGTGAGCATGCCCCTGTGCTCAGCCTTGGTGACAGAGCGGTATTCCGACTCCAAAGAGTAATAATCACCAGCACTGCCACCACCACCACCCCTGCCACCCAGCGCAAGGATTCATCTTCAGGGATGGAAGAGGGAAAGGTACTTACCTACCTATCATTCACGGGAAGTTTCAAAGCTGACTCCTGGGCACATCCATCCCATGCCTTCAGCCACACATCCCAGAATGTCTGCACCACACTGCATACTTGTGCCCCATGGCAAAGACATGTGTGAATTCAAGGAACAGACAGCCATGAATTAGGGTGACCATCGGGCACAGAGCAATGAAGGCAGTACAGCAACACCGCAGCCAGCCAAATTCTGGTCGTCTGGTCTGCCACCTTTGGACCAGGGAAGGGCCCCTTCCTTTCCCAATCACTCCATCATCT
>NW_007247541.1:0-1299 GCF_000164805.1 Carlito syrichta
AAATGCAAACTGAAGCCACAGAGAGATATCTCCTTCCTCAGTCAGAGCGGCCACTATCAAAGAGTCTAAGGCGACAGACATTGGCGTGGACGTGGTGAAAGGAACGCTTACACATGACGGCAGAGAGGGAAATTAGTAGAACCCGGCAGAAAACAGCATGGGGATTTCTCAAAGGAGCAAAAGTTGATCTGCCGTTGGATCCAGCAGCCCCACTACCTGGTGTCTACCCAAAGTAAGAGGTCACTGGACAAGGGAAAAGATGTGGACCCAACCTAAGTGCTGAGCAAATGATCAGGGGATAAAGCCAATGTAACACACA
This sequence comes from Carlito syrichta, assembly GCF_000164805.1. Taxonomy (NCBI): domain Eukaryota; kingdom Metazoa; phylum Chordata; class Mammalia; order Primates; family Tarsiidae; genus Carlito; species Carlito syrichta. The sequence goes on from NW_007247541.1 coordinate 320, forward strand.
CACACCACGAAATACTATTCACCCATAAACAGGGAAAACTCAATGTGACTTGTAGCCACGTGGATGGAATTGGAGGTCATTTCCTGAGGGAATAAGCATGGAGCTGAACACCCACGACCGCCGGTGCTCACTTGCAAGAGGGAAAGACACTAGGGTCCCCATGGCCTAGAGCAGAGCAGAAAGGGCTTTAGAGACCGAGGGAGGACCAGGAGGTGGAGAGGGACAAAACGTGTCCAATCCGGGACAATGTGCACTAATGGGACCGATGGGTCCCTTAGACCCAGACCTCTTCCCCCGACAGAGTCATATCTGTCACCAAAAACATTTTGTGCCCCTAAAGTTACTGAAATAACAAACACGAGAAAGAAAATCAGGCAAACAACCAGGAGTGCACAAGCCTCTTTTGTATCTGTGTGTGGGGCGGGCTTTCCACAGACATTTAATGAACATCTACTGCACACCCGGCCACACTAGGCCGGTGATCGATGTTCCTAGAAGGACGAACCTGCCTGTCTCAGGGGCTGGGTGTGGGAGCAGCTTTCACACAGGTGGGGGTGAGGCCCACGCTTCTCACCTCACAGAGGAAGACCACAAGCTCAACAAGACTCATGCCCAAAAGGCACAGCCAGTGAGAGCCACAGAACAGGATTAGACACCAGGGAGAGCCAAGGTCCGTACCCTGGCTGGGCACGTGACCCTGAGGCCAAGGAGAAGAGCTTCCGGGGTGGCAGGTATTCAACCCAGTTAAGCTCTGGGAATGAAAGACAGGGTGTACCTTCCAGAAGGGGCAGGTATCTCCCCCCACCCCCAGGGTCCCCTAACTCCAATGGAGAACCGAGGCCACCAAGAAAAGTCAGGGCAGGACGGTGAGTGAGGGAGAAGGGAATCCCAGAAGCTGCTGCAGCCTGAGGGTGGGGACCGAGCCCGGTGGCCGGGGAGGCTTCCTCAAGGAAGGGGACAAGGACTGAGCTCCGTGAATG
>NW_007247541.1:1781-5153 GCF_000164805.1 Carlito syrichta
TTCTTGCCCCCCGTGGCCAACGTGGCGTGTCGCCTCCTGGTGAGAACCCACCGATTCCAGAAGCTGGCGGCCAAGGCCACCCCGGATAAGGTGTGCCAGACCCTGCGGCTGTGTCAGAACTAGGACCAGGCCCGGAGGGCCTCTGGGCGCCGACGACGCGCCGTCCTCGCCGCTGGACTCCACGAGTGCCTCCTGGGCCCGAGGTTCTGGTGCGGCAGCCCGGAGGCCGCCGAGCTGTGGGACGCCGAGCAGCACTGCCGGGAACGCCTGTGGCTCGCAGACACGGCACCACGCGGTTCCGCCCGGGAGACGCCCGCTCCCCGCAGTGCCCGAGAGGCGGGTGCGGCCCTGTCCCCACTTCGCAGAGGAGCGACTGAGGCCCCCGGGACGGAGGCGCGAAAGGGCCAGCTGACGACCGAGGCCAGCCCTCCCGGATGCCCAGGAGCTCGGTCTTCACCCCTGGCCGCACGCCTCTGCCCCTGCCCCTGCCCGCGCCTCCCTGGACTGGAACCAACTCCCGGCCCCGCCCCCACCCCGCCGAGGCTGCCCCTCCGTCGCCAAGGCTGCTCCGGAGGGTCCTGGGGCCTGGCGCGGACCGCAGTGCCTTCCCCACCCCTCGCTGGACGTGGCCGTCGCTGGGTGCACAGAGGCGGGGGCAGCGGCTGGGCAGGAGAGGGGTCTTCACGGGTGGCTCCGTTCCCGCTAGTCGGTGGCTGGGGTAGGGGCTGGGTCTGAGGAGGGAATCCCAGGAGGACTTGGCCCTGCTCTTTCTGAATAAACATAAGCATTCTCCACATGGTATGTTCCGTGCTTTTATTTCTGGCTGGAAAGGACAGCCCCATGTCGCTGGGTGTCCCCTTTGGGAGGCCTCGGACACTCTCAGCCTGGGCAGGGTCCCCTGGAGCTTCAACTCATGAGGTGCTCTCTCCCAGGTCACCGTACCCCCTCGGGAGATCACTGCGGGGTGTTATGCCTGTGGTGTACTTGTTCTCAGTCCAGAGCCTGCACTTAGGGGTGTCACAATTTTTGGTGCACACACTCCCACGCACGAGTCCCTGTTTTTGAAGCTACCCTTTCCTGTGGCCCCGTTCTGACGGTGTCTCCTCTGGAACCTGAGGCAAGCCCCTGCCTGGTTTGGCTGAGACGACAGTGTGCCCTCTTTTCGGAGGGACCAAAGTCGAGCTCTTAGGTAAAGGTCCCGGCCCTGGCCATCACCCAGGAACATAGGCACACTTGGCCTGAACTCTGGACAGCTCAATACTGGCTCTGTTGGCTGGGCAGCCCTGGCCCTCTGGTGGCCTCCTGCAGGGCGAGGCCAGAAAGGGACAGGTGGTCACGGCGGCCCAGCAGGCCCTGAAGTGGTCCTGAAAGGCTGCAAAGCGCAGGGGCCCTGAGATGTGGACTCTGGGTCTTCGTCTTTCTCCAAAGGCCACCCACCCCCTCTAGGAAGGGCCCGAGGGACCTGGGGTCTGCCTGCCCGTAGGTGTCCTGCTTCCACGCCCTCTGAGACAGCATGGGCTTGAGGTCCTTCCTCGCCTGGCTGTGAGTCAAGGGCGACCCCTCTGACAGTCCACTGGAGGACTGGGCTCCAGTCTTAAGACTTGACCAGGCCACCTTAGGCCTCAGTATCCCTTTTGTAACCAGAAGAGGCTGGACCATTCCTGGGCACGAGCTCAAACACTCTCAGAGCCTGGGGGTGCCGGAAGCCAAGGGAACCCCTAACATCAGACCCCGAAATGCCCGCTCCCTTAGAGGGGCCAGTGGGGCTGGGAGCCATGTGGAGATGCAGAGGCATTTCATTTTTTGTGGCTATTGTGAATGGGATTGTGCTTTTTAGATGGGTTTCTGTTTGTTTATTGTTGGAGTCTAGGAATGCGACTGTCTTTTGCACGTTGATTTTATACGCTGAGCCTTGCCAAAGGCCTTTATCAGCGCGAGGAGGTTTTTGACAGATCCTCTTGGGTTTTCGAGGAATCGAAGCACTTCGTTTGCAAACAGGGATAACTTGACTTCCTCTTTTCCTATTTGGAAGCCCCTGATTTCCTTCTCTTGTCTGATTGCTGTAGCTAGCACTTCTCTAGATTAGATCCTTCCGCCTCAGCCTTCCAAGTAACCAGAATTACAGGCATGCGCTACCACACCCGGCTGATTTTTTGATTTACTGTAGAGATGAGGTCTTGCTGCCCAGGCGGGTCTCGAATCCCCGGGCTCAGGCAATCCACTCACCTCAGCCTCCCACAGGCGCGCATTACAGGCTGAGCCACCGACCCGGTTCTTTGTAAACTTTTTTTTCTTTTCAGTACGTTTGGGTTCCTTGTAGATCCTAGATGTTTGGCCTTAGACAGATACGCAGTTGGCAAATATTTTCTCCCTGTCTGGGGGCTGTCTCCCCACTCTCCCGATGGTTTCTTTGACTTGCAGACGCTTGTCAGTTTGATGAGGTCCCACTTGTCTATCTTATCGCTTATGGCAGGGGCACTTGGGGTTTTGATCAGGAATTTGTCGTCAGTTCCAATTTCCATAAGGGGTCTCCTGTGTTTTCGAAGCTTCTTATAGTTTGAGGTTTTACATTTAGGTCTGTGATCCATTTAGAGTTGATTTTTGTGTACCGTGAATCTTCTGCATGTGGTCAGCCAGTTTTCCTGGCACCATTTACTGAATAGGTAAATGGGGGTTGATGATAGAGGCTCTGAAAAGATGAGTTGGTTGAGAAATTGAGGTTTTGCTTCTAGAATCGCTATCCTGTTCCATTGGTGTATGTGCCTGTTTTAGTAGCAATACCAGGCTTATTTGATAATTGTAGTTTTATGATAAGGCTTAAAGTCTTTGTTTTTTTGTTTTGTTTTTGTTTTTATTTTGTTTTGCTGAGGATTGTTTTGGCGATTTGTGGTCATTTATGTTTAAATATGAATTCCTGTATTGTCCATTCCAGGTCTGAGAAAAATGATGTTGGCAAATTAATAACTAGATATTTCACAAATACATGGGAGTCTTGGAAGGCATGCAGTAGAGCAGAGAGATCAGACACTTGGCAGATGGGCACGTGACACCCCTCTGCCACTCATACCTATGTGCCTTGGAAGCAAGTTACTCAATAATTCTAAGCCTCAGTTTCCCAGTTGGAAACATAGATGATAAATGCACCCTCTACAATGGGATTGTCTAGGGATCAGGGGAGGTCAACAGGTCAGAGCAAACCCCAGTGTCCAGCACACATGAGATACCAAATTCTGGTGCTACTCTCATGGGGTTGGTGGCACCAACCCCTCCCTCAGCGTCCCACAGCTGGAGACCCTGGAAATCCAGCCCGGGCCTCCCGGGAGTAAGACCTGGTGCCATTTCCAACTCTCCCAGGCATGTGTGACCAGGTGG
>NW_007247542.1:0-13764 GCF_000164805.1 Carlito syrichta
TATTCAAGTCTTTCATTTTAAAAGTAGAAACAGACTTGTTATAGTGTATTCCCCCTTTAAAATAAATCAGTTACTATAATTAAAATAAGATTTGTTTATTTGTCCATGTTCCTGGAACATTTGACTCTTTTTATTTAACGCTTTGGCTATCAGGGCTGTATTGAGAAGCATTCCTCTTTTTCTGTAACCTAGAAGCCTTTGTTTAAGAGTATTGTTTCATTTTTAAATGCTATTCAGTAGTTATGCCATCTGAGTTTCTATAATATTTGTTGTAGAAAACATTTATAACAAACTCAATTTCTTTAAAATATTCAGGTGCACTAAGTTTCTGTTTTTTGTGTTGCATTTTGATAATTTGTATGTTTTAGAAACAAATTTAATATAGATATTAATATGTATACAGAATATAGTTTAGTTATCAATTTCATATCTATAAAAACTGTAATGATTTATCATGTTTAATCCAGAAATATAATATCTGTGCCTTTTCTGAATTTTCTTTAATATTCTGTTATGATATTTTTACAGCTTTTTAAGTGAAATATTTTTGACTCATACATTTCCACTGTAATTTTGCTCTATGTCATGATTTTGTATTATTTATTGTTTTCCTTCTACTACTTTTCTTGTATTTAATGTCAGTAAATGTCAAATTTCCTGTTTTAAATTTCCTTGATGAATTTTCAGATATTTCAAAGTATGCTTTTTTCTTTCGTAGTGTGTATATTTAAGACAATAAGATTTTCACAAGTAAGAATTTATTTTCCTTGAGATTCATATATAATTTTTAATATTCATTGTGGTATTTTTTTTGTCCTGACTTCTATTTTAAATACACTGTTGTCAGATTTTCTGTGAAGTACGAAGTGTTCTGTTTCTTGTTTTAAATATGTGTATTGTGACTGAGAAAATAAAAGTGACTCATTTTTAATTAATTAATATTAAATTTGAGTAGTTGCATATTAAGTGTCTGCTAGTAAAGACTGGCTGCTAGTGTTATAGTATTGAAAGCACAGCACCATATTTTTGTATTAATATGCTTGATAGTATGAGATTATAGTGTATTTTTAGAACATTTTCATGTGAACTTAAAAATATAAATATTCTGTATGTTACGAGAGTATATGTGTGTGTTCATATATGTGCTGGTTAATTGCATAGTTTAAATCTTCTAGAGGTTCACTGCAATATCTGTGTTATAAACTGTGCAAGTGTTCAATCCCTGCTTTTGATGACCTACTTATTTCTTTCAATTCTATGTTGAACTTATGTTACCCTGTAAACTATTACTAACGACAAAGTAATAAATGTATTTTTAAGAAGCACGCTTCTTCATTTCCAATAATGCTTTTCTTTTACATTATGACAGGAAATCAACTACAGCAGTTTCATGAGTTTGTGCTGCATGGTATATGTTTTAATGTCTTTGTTTAAATTTTTCTTTATACTAATATTAAGTGGATGTCTCATTCAAAGAACAGAGTACCACATGTTCACACTCATAAGTGAACCGTGAACATTTACCATATTACTATTAAAAGGGGATTGGCAGAGGCGGGATACGGCTGGGGCGGGGGTTGGGAGGACACATCATCAGTACGGGCACCTGATTTCAAACCAGCAAAGTGGGTCCCAAAGGGAGGACAAACTTTATTGTACGGTGTCTGCTTGTATACCTAATCCTGAATTGTACCCCATATCGTTAAAATAAAGTATAAAAAATTAAAAAATAAAGGGGTGTCTCATTAAGACAACAAAAAGTTATGTTTAATATAAACACTTTTTGCATTTAAAAGATTATACTATTTGTATATACTAAAGTTGTCCATTTTTAAAATAAATTTATTCTAAATGCTTTATTTGTATGCAAATACATTATTTAATATAATTAGTTATAATACAATAGTTAATTTGAATAGTACATTATCAAGTTTTTAAATTCTAATTTATTGTTTTAATCTTTTCACATTTATTGTTCATAATATATAGATTTGCTAATTTAATATGCTTTGAATATTCATTAATTAGTGTCCTGCATTTATACATTCCTTACTCATTAATGTGTAAGAAATTAGCACTCATAACCCTACTTAGACAGTAGAAAGATGTAACGTTCCTTGCTATTGTTTGAGTCTCCTGCAAACTTCATGTTGAAACTTAATCCCTATTGTGGTGGTATTTAGAGGTGGGCCTTACATTAAGTGACAAAACTATGAGGATTTGTCATCATCAATAGATTTGTGCGTTAGAAAAGTGATGGAGTGAACTAGCATTCACCTTTTGTTTTTATCCCTTCTGTCTTCAGCCAGTTGAAGGTACAATAGCAAGTATCATCTAAAAACAGAGAGTAGACCTCAACAGACACCAACTCAGCCAGCATATTAATCTTGAGCATTCCTTTGTATATAACTTTAAAAAATATATATATACATATATATATCACAAATTGCCCTGTATGTGGAATTTTGTCATAATGGCACAAATGAACTAAGGCCACCCACCACTTTTATTTATTGATTATGCTGTATTTGCCTCCTGAATTATAATACAAATATATTTTAAAGTTTGAAATTTTGTTATTAATATTGTACCCATTCAATATAAATTTGTCTAGTACATAATTTCTTTTCTCAATTCTCCTTTCTGCTTATCCAAAATTTTATTGGGAAGAAGTACATCATCGTTAGAAGATATATATCATCGAAATATATATATATATCTTTAGGTGTATATTTAAATTTTATTTTATTATAGAGATGTGAATACAAATAAGAATTTACCTACACAAGTAAGCTATATGCAGGTGAAAGGTGAAGTCTAGGCCTCCATCTGGCGCATCTGGCTTCATTTACTCTGCATTGCGACCAGGCATCCTTTGTGTTGTAACATGCCCGCCTCCCTGCCTCTCTTCCCTGGAAGTGACCAGTGATTGCCAATCTCTCCCTTGTGGTAATGTGATTATGTTCAGGTCCCACGTATGAGTGAGAACATGTGGTATTCAGTTATTTTTTTCTGTGACAGATAATTAAGTGTGATGATCTCCAAGTCCATCCAATTTGGTGTGAAGTGCATGTTTTTTTCTTCTTTATAGCTGTATAATACTCCATTGTGTATATGTACATTTTCTTTATTCAATCCACTTTTAATGGGCGGTAGGGTTGGTTTTATGTTTTTGCAACAGTGAATAGTGTAGCAATAAACATGCATGTGTGAGTGTCTTTTTTTAATTTTTTTTTGGAGAATTATTTATGTTTCTCCAGGTATAATCCCAGGAAAAAGACTGCAGGATTGTATAGAAGATCAATTTTTGGTTCTTTTAGGAACTACCACACTGCTTTATAGAAGTTGAACTAGCATGCACTCCTACCAGCAGTTTAGAAGTGTTCTCTTTACTCTGCATGTGTGCTAGCATCTATTGTTTTTTGATTTATTAATGATGGCCATCCTTACAGGAATTAGGGGGTATGTCACTGTAGATTTTATATTCATTTCTATGCTGATTAGTGAAGCTAAGCATTTTTTCAAGTATCTGTTGACAGCTTGTGTATCTTCTTTTGAAAAGTGTCTACTCATATTTTGCCCACTTTTTATATAGGACTGTTTGTTTTTTCTTTTAGCTCATTTGAATTTCTTGTAGATTCTGGCTGTTAGGCTATTGTCATATACATAATTAGCTAAAATTATTTTCCCTAACTGTGGGTTGTCTCTTTACTTTCTTGAAAGTCTCTTTTGCTATGCAAAAGATTTTCAGTCTGATAAGGTATCACTTGTCTAGCTTAGGTTTTATGGCATTTGCTTTAATTTTGTAATTTGGTCATGGATATGCTGCCTAATTTGATTTGCTTGGGGTGTTTTCTATGTTTTCTTTTATAATTATTAAAGTTTGAGATTTTACATTTAGGTTTTTGATGCATTTACAGTTGATTTTTTTATATGGTGATAAATAGGGTTCTGGTTTTTTTCCTCTGCATGTGGTCAGTCAGTAACCTGGCAAAGGCCCATCCATAAGCAAAGAAAATTACGGACCAATCAATTTAATGAACAAGTTATGAAAACTTTAAGCAAGATTCTAGAAAATTGGGTTCAGCATCACATCTCAAGGATCATCCACTATGACAAGGTAGGCTTTATTCCTGAATGCAGGGTTGGTCAACCTTCACAAGACCAAAAATGTAATTCAGGGCATTAATAGGTGTAACACCAAGAACTACATGATTATATCATTAGATGCCGAAAACAGTTAATAAAATCTAGCATCCCTTCTTGATAAAAACCCTCAAGCACCTAGGCATAGAAGGAAAACTCATCAGAACAGTTAGAGCCATCTATGATAAACCCACAGACAATATTCTATTCAAGGGGCTGAAATTGAAAACATTCCCCCTAAGCATGGGAACAAGACAAGGATGCCCATATTCACTCTGTCTGTGAATTGACTACCCCTGATTTCCTGGTCTCACCTGATTGCTCTGGCTAGGACTTCCAGCACTAGCCAGAGCAATCAGGTGAGACCAGGAAATCAGGGGTAGTCAAATAGAAAAAGAGGATTTTAAGCTTCCTTCTTTGAGGACTACATGATATTATACCTTGAAAATCTTATGGAATGTGGTCTATTAAAAGTCTTCTCACACTAACAATTGACTTTGGTAAAGTCTTAGGGTAGAAAATCAACAGGCAAAAGACAGTTGCATTTTTATACTCTGACTACAAACAGGCAAAGAACCAAATAAAAAACACAATATCATTTACAATGGCCACACACAAAAAGAAATACCTTGGCGTTCACCTAACCAGGGAAGAGAAATGTCTTTAAAATGAGAACTACAAAAGTGTTCGATAAATCAAGGATGACACAAGCAGATGGAAAAATATTCCGTGCTCATGGATTGGAAGTATCATTATTGTCAGGATTTCCATCCTACCAAAGCTAATCTACAAATTTAATGCAATACTCACGAAGTTACTAATATAATTTTTCTCAGACCTGAACATGACAATACAGAAATTCATATAAAAAACAAAAAGAGTATGGATAGTCAGAATAATTCTTAGCAAAATCAACAAGTGGAAGACATCACACTTCCAGACTTTTAAACTTTATCAGGAGGCTCAGTAATCAAAACAGTCTGGGATTGGTATAAGAAAGGCACATAGACCAATCAAATAGGACTGAGGTTTTGGGAGCAAAAACTCAGTCTCATAACCAACTCTTCATAGAAGATATTTACATTGTACTCAATTTAGATCGACTGTAGTAATTAATTCTATTTAATATATATTTTTTAATATTAGAATTGTGGAGCACAAATGAGGATTTGCCACATAAGTAGGCAATATGCAGGTGAAGTTTGAGCTTCTAGCTGACCTGCTCTCTTCTTGGTAGTGGTTCAGAAATCCAGTGTGTTGCCATCTGCCACCCTCCCGTTTTCCTCCCTCCCTCATTTAGTGGTGCCTCGTTTCTGCAAATTTGATCCTGTGCTTATGTGAATAGTGTTCAGGGCCTGCTTATGAGTGACAGTATGTGTTATTTAGTTGTTTCTATGAAAGCTCACTTAGTATGATGTTCTCCAACTGCATCCAAGTAATTGCAAAGGCTATGATTTTGGTCTAACTGCTTGCATAATATTCACGTACATGTACCGCATTTTCTTTATTGAGTAACCTTCCACAGGTATCTGGGTTGGTTCAGTGCTTTTGCTATTGTGAATAGTGCAGCAATAAACATGCATGTGCAGGTGTGTTTTTGGTAGAGAGATTTATGTTCCTCTGGGTATGTTTTTAGGAGAAGGATTGTTGAATTTTGAAAGCCCAATTTTTTGTTCTTTGAAAAAATTGCCACACTGCTTTTCATAAAGGTTGGACTAGTTTACATACCAACAACAATACAGAAGCATCACCTTTTCTCCATAGTCGTGCCAGCACATATTGTTATTTCATGTATTAATAATAGTCATCCTTACTGAAGTTATGTGGTATATTATTGTAGCTTTGATTAACATTTCTCCGACAGTGAGACTGAGCATTTTTTTTATGTGGTTCTTGGATACTTTTATGTCCTCCTTTTAGAAATGTCTGTTTATGTCCTTGACCCCCATTTTTAAATGAGGTTATTTGTTTTATACTTTCAATTTGTTGAGATACTTGTAGACCATGGATGTTAGTCCTTGGTAAGATGCATAATTTGCAAATATTCTTTTTTCCTAGTGTGTTTAGTCTTTTTACTCTCTTGATGGTTTCTTGATGTGCAAGAACTTTTAAATTTGTTAAAGTCCCACATGCCTATCTTCGCTTTTGTTCCATTTGCTTTTGAAGATTTGATCATGAATTCATTGTTTAAGCTGATGTTCAGAAGGATGTTTTCTGTTTTCTTCTAAGAGTCTTAAGTGCAAGGTTTTACCTCTATGTCCTTGATCCATTTTGAGTTGATTTTTTAATGAAATTGTTAGTGGTCCACTTTCATTCTTCCGCATATAGTCAGTCAGTTTTCACAGTAACATACGCAAAATTCGATTTCTTTTCCCCCAATGATTGTCATTTATGGTTTTTTTGAACATGAGATTTTTTTGAGACTGTGTTTTATTTCCAGAATCCTTTTTTCCTGTTCCATTGATCTAAGCGCCAACTTCTGTACCAACACTACACTATTTTAATTACTGTAGCTTTGTAATAAAGTTAAAGTTTGAGAAGTGGGATACCTTCAGTTTTGTTCCTTGTGCTGAGCATTGCTTTGGCTATTCATGCTCTTTTTTGCTTCCATATCAATTTCCATATTGTCGTTCCTTGGTCTGAGAAAAATAATGTTGGCAATTTGATAGTGGTTGCACTGAATCTGTAGGTTGCCTTGGATAAGGATGGACATCTTCACAATACTTATTCTTCCAATTGAGGATCATGGGATAGATAGTTTTCCATTTATTTGTATTATCCTTTATTTCTTTTAGCAGCATTTTGTAGTTTTCAAAAAAGTATTTTTCTGGTTAGGTAGATGCTGAGGTATTTTATGTGTGTGTGTGTGTGTGTGTGTGTGTGTGTGTGTGTGACTATTGTGAATGTGATTGTGTTTTTTATTGTTTCTCAGCCTGCTTGCTGTTAGTGTATAGAAATGCAACTGTCTTTTTCACATTGATTTTGTAGTTCAAGAGTTTACCAATTCATGTATCAATACAAGGATGCTTTTGACAGACACTGTAGGATTTTCCAGGTATAGAATGATATTAACTGTAAAAGGGATAACAGCTTAGTTTCCTATTTAGATACCCCTGCTTTCCTTTTCTTGCCTGATTGCTCTGGCTTGGACTTCAACTATTATGTTGAATAGGAGGCATTAAATATTTTGGTTCCTTGTCTTGTTTCTGTTCTTAAGGAGAATGCTTCCAGATGCTGCCCATTAAGCAAAATGCTGGCTGCAGGTTTGTCATAAATGGTTATTGTTTTGAGAAATGTTCTGTCTATGCCTAGGTGATTGGGGGTTATTATCAAGAAGGGATATTGGGTATTGTCAAATTTTTTCCTGCATCTATTGAGATAATCATATGGTTCCTGGATTTATAATTGTTAATGTGCTGAATTGTGTTTACAGTCTTGCGAATATTGAACCAGCCCTGCATCCCAGAAATGTAGCTCACTTAGTCATGATAGATGATCCTGAAATGTGTCATAATATCCAATTTTCTAGAATCTTGTTGATAATTTTTGAGTGTATGTTCATCAGGAAAATTGGTGTGCAATTCTCTTTCCTTGTTGGGCTTTTACCTGTTTTGGATCAGGATAATATTAGGCTCATAGAATGAGCTAGGGAGAATTTTTTCCTCTTGATTTCCAGGAATATTTTAAATATATCTGGCATATGCTTTTCCTCGTATGTCTTGTAGAATTCAAGTTAGAAGTCATCTGATTCAGGGCTTTTTTTTAAATGGGAAGGTTTCTTATAAGTGAGTAAATTTCCTGGTGGTTATGGAACTGTTTAACATTGAGATGTTGAAACATCTCAACATCAAAAGATGTTGAAACATCTCTTGTTTCAACATTGAGAGATGTTGAATGCCAGGAAATTCTCTATTTCCTCTAGATTTTTTAGTTTATTTTTATATAGATGCTCATAGTAATCTCTACTTTTTAATTTCTGTTTATTTGCATTTTCACCCTTTCTTGTTTTAGTCCATCTTGTCAGGGGTTTGTAAATCTTATTTATCATTTTAAAAAATTAGCTTTTTGTCTTTTTGATTCCTTCCATTATATTTTTGTCTTCTATATTCTTCAATTGGGACTTTATCTTAATAACCTGGATTTTTCCTACTGAAATGAGCACGTAAATTTTCTTGCTTTTCCAACTTCCTTAAGCTTGATGTTAAGCATGTTTTCTTTTGATGTGCCTATTTTCTTGATATGGGTGTGCAATGCAATGAATTTCCCTGTCATTACTGAATTTGTGGTATCTCCGAGATTTTGATAAGATATATCTCTGTTTTTGTTTGTTTCCAGGGATCTTTTTATTTCTGTCTTGATTTCTACATGTCTCTAAATTCATTCACCAGCATATTGTTTAATGTTCATGTGTTTATGTGTTTTGGCAGGATCTTGTTGGTGGCAATATTTATTTCTATTCCATTGTGCTCTGAGAAGATGTTTGGTATTATTTCAATCTTTTGAAATTTGTTCAGACTTGATTTATGCCCGAGATGTGATCAATCTTGGGGTATGATCCAAGTGCTGATGAGTCGAATATTTTCTTTATAGTTGCTGGGTGGAATGTTCTGTAGATATTAAATTCATTTGGCGAAATGTTGAATTAATGTTCCAGATTTTCTTGTTTGTTTGTTTCAATGATCTGTCAGGACTACTAGCTGGGTATGAACTGTCCGACTATGATCGTGTGGGTGTCTATGTCTTCTCTTAGTTGATTTAGCAATTGTTTTATAAAACTATGTGCTCCTGTGCTGGAGTACATGTTTAAGATAGGGAAATCTTGTGGGTGGAATGAGTCTTTTATAGTTATGCAGTGTCCTACGTATCTTTTAAGATTTGTATTGGTATTGAGGGAGTTCAGAGTAACTAGCACTGCTCTTTTCTTCCCAATTGCTTGGAAGATTCTTTTCCAGCCTTTTACTTCAAGCCTGTGGGTATCATTTACAGTGAGATGAGTTTATGAGTGTCCTGGAGGCAGCAGAATGATGGATCATGTTTCTTTATCCAGTTGTCTACTCGATGCCTTTTTAGTTCTACATGAAGTCCATTCGCATTCAAGATCATTGTGTCATATATGTGAGCGTTATCCCTGTCATAAGGCTCTTTATGTGTTAACACATACGCGCGTGCACACACATGCGCTCACACACACGAATGATCTGTATGCTCTGTTAGTTCTGTGCTTCTTTTTGCTTTTCTGATGGATGTAATGATTCTTTTGTTTCTGTTCTCAAAACCTTCCTTGAGGATGTTAAGTCTGGCACTCTAGTCTCTTTTGGCTTGTAAGTTTTCTCCTGAGAAGTCGGTTGCGATTATAACAGGACTTCCCCAGTGAGTAGTCTAATCCTTCTCTCTAACTGCCTTTACTATTTTTTTCTTTCCTACTTACTTTATGATAGATTACAATGTGTCTTGGGAATAATTTCCCATGTAACACTTTGACAAGGTTCTCTTGAATCTCTTGCACTTGCATAATTACCTTTCTAGAGAGATATGAGAAATTCCGTGGATAACCTCAAGGAAACTTGTTCCGCAGTGGCCTCAATATTCCCTTCTGTTTTGAAGACACCAATCAACTGTAGATTTTATTTTTTTTTACATAGTCTCACACTTCTCAGATACTTGCTCATTTTTTCAGCCTTTTCTTCTTGTTTATTGCAGGTTTTGTTAGTTCAATATTTTGGTCTTTAACCTCTGAGAGTCTTTTCTCTCCCTGATTAATTCTGCTTCCGAGATCTGTTACTGTACTTTGACTTTCTAGGAGGGAATTCTTCATTTCTGGCATTTCAGAATGAATCTTTCTTATATTGACCAATTCAACTTTTATTTCTTGCACAACTTGAGTGAATTTAGTCAAAATTTCACTGCCTCGTGCTGTTCATGCAAATTGCCAGTGTTGAAATCGACAAATGCATAGAAAGAATCTCAAAATAAAACCACTGAAGCTGAACATAGCCTCTCAAAACATTGCTAGCTAGTACACTAATGTCAATGGGTTTATAGATACTTAACAGGGAAAGTCTGTACTACAAAGGGGCCACCCTAAAAAATCCTCTGACTTTTTTGGGGGATCCTTCATCTATAGTCATACCATTACATGCAGTACATAATACTTGATAATATAAAATTATGTTACTGGTATATGTATTTTCTATATTATACTTTTAAATTGTTGTTATCTATTGTGCTCTTCCTACTTATAAAAAATTGCTAACTGAAACAATAGCTTAGCCAGATCCTTCAGGACAAGCTCAGAATCATGAAGATGACAGTTCCATGCATGTTATTGTCCCTGAAGACATTCCAGTGGGATAAGATGTGGAGGTGGAAGACAGTTCATTGGTTATCCTGGCCCTATGTAGGCATAGTCTAATGCATGTGTTTCTATTTGAGCTTTTAATAGCAATTAAGGAAAGTAAAAAATTATGATAAAAATTTTCAAATAGTAGAAGGCTTATAGAATAAGCATATTTAGAAAATATATTTGTATAGCTGAACAGTGTGTTTTTAGACATGTTATTTACAAAGAATCAATATAGCTGGGCTCAGTGGCTCAGCCTATAACCCCGCTTTGTGAGACTGAGGTGAGTGGATTGCCTGAGCATGTGGATTCAAGCCCTGCCTGGGCAACTTGGTGAGACCTCATCCCTACAATAAATAAAAAATTAGCTGGATGTTGTAGCGTGCGCCTGTAGTTCCAACTATTTGGAAAGCTGAAGTGAAAGGATTGCCAGACCCCAGCAGGTTGAGGCTGTGGTGGCCAGAAGCGTGCCACTGAACTCCAGACTGGGCGACAGAGTGCGAACCCAACTCTAAATAAATAAATAAATAAATAATAAATAAATAAGCAAGTAAGTAAAAGATCCAATAAGTTAAATATACAGTTTATGAAGTACAAATTTACGGTAAGCTAATATTAATTTAGGATTGAAGAAAGAAAAATATTTGTATAGCTTTAGTGAAGCGTCAGTGCACAGTATTTATACAATTTACTATAGTAAATTACTGTAATGTCATAGGCTCCAAATTCACTCAATCCTCACTGACACCCAGAGCAACTTCCAGTCCTGCAATTCCCATTGGTAGTAAGTGACGTGTATAACATACCGTTTTTACTTTTATGTTTAGATACACAAATACTTACCATCGTGTTACAATTGTCTACAATATTCAATAGAGTAGCATGCTGTGCGGTTTGTAGCCTAGAGGCAATAGATTATACCATATAACATAGGTGTGTAGTAAGCTATATAATCTAGGTTTGAGTAAGTCCTCTCTATGATGTTCACACAATGACAAAATCATCAAACCTTACATTTTCTAAAACGTTTCTGCATCATTAAGTAATACTTGACTATAATGCTATTTAATTGGAAACAATAAGTGAGTGTTTGAAGGAAGGATTATAGACATTAGTATCTCAAATTTAAAAGCAAAATGTTGGTGAATGTTACGTTTTTTGCTATCTTTAATTAATGATTTCGTTGTTATATTTTATATTAAGACTAATAGAAAATATATTAGTGTAGTTTATGAAATTGTAATACATAAATATAAATAAATGTATTACTAATAGAAATACAATGTGCACACAAGTGTATAAGCATAACAGATTATTGATTTAGTGTATAAAAATATTTTAAGATATAATTGACAGAAATACATATATGGCTAGTGCCCATTAGTCATTGTCTTGGAAGACTCAAATAACTGATCTGATTTGAAGGACATACATATGAATTTTAATTTTATTCTTCTAGATTTTAGAAAGCTATTTTTAAAAATTTAATCATTAAGAGTTTTCATAGAATATGCTTTGGAATTACAGACAACAGATATTCCCTTTTTTCTTGATATGAAAAAAATAATAAAACAATTTCAAATTTAATTAAACTGGATAATTTGAAGTCTTTCTTCTGATGTTCACATGTCATTGAACTTTTGTTTCAAAGTGCTTTTTCTGATCTTCCTACTTTTAGTTAGGTGACATTTTAAAAATTACTTATCTCCTTCTACAGAGTGGGACTTAAATTTAGCTATTTACATAAATATTTCTAAGAAAACACAGATAATTACTTGTTATTGGACAATAGACCGGTGAACAATAAAATGAATGGTTATTTATTATTTCAATATCTGTCATGCTCATATAGTTCAATAGTTTTTCACATTTTATCCTTCCAAGAGACATTTATTTTTGTTAGAGAAATATGATCAGCTTATTAACAAATAATAAAATTGAATAATGGAATTTTGCAAATTAGAGAAATCAAGAAGATAAATTTGCAAATTTAAGTTCAGAAATTGATTTCACTTAAAGTTAATAATAATGTAGTCATCCCTCATAATAATTAATGACAAACTAAATTCCTATGGATAGGGGGATTAAAATTTTTTAAAGAACTCATCATAATAGCAATAACATTAAATGTATAAGGAAAACAGTATGTAATTTCAAGTTTGTCTAACTATGGAACTTACACATTAAAGATACTATTAACAAGGCTTAAGATTTTAGTGTTTGTGATCAGGATGGGAAACATTTCATTTTTTAATAAAGTTTTTGTTTCTTTTCATCATGGTAAATATAAAAATAATTTATGAGGCATTTGAAAATGGACAAAATAAATGACACATTAGGAACCAAAGTCTCCTATATTCTGAAAATGTGTGAGTGTGATGAGAGAAACTGATTTTACATTAAAGTATGAGAGTTTTCTATTCAAATCTTAAGTGACACATTTATGAGATCTACTGTTTCCACTCCTGCTTCACTCTGAGCCTACACAGGGCAGTGGTGAAGATCACAGATATTTTTTGTTTCCTCATGAGAATAACCTGACCCCTCCACTAAAGAATGCAGGACTTTCTGGTGACAGAAGGTATGTGTTGTTAGTCTTTTCTTTCTCTAGTAACCCATTTCGTATAATAAAAAAAAATTATAAATGCTAGATGCAATATAAATTAGGTTAAATTAACTTAGAATGAAATCAAAGTAGAACATTGGCATTTTTACTTGAATCAATTATGGTGAAAAATAAGACTGATATATAAAATATGTTTTGAAAATTTCTTAAACCATTTAAATTATTGCCTGTAGAGAATTAGGCAAGTATATACACACATTATATTTGATTTTTTAATCAATATAATTTAAAGTAAAACTTGCAACCATCAAGATAATGAATAATTACTTTTGGATTTTGTAATCAGTAAAAGTACAACAATAGCTATATTTAGCCAAGCCATTAAAGATAAAATTTTTAATATAAATACATCAAATTATGAATGCCAAGTATAATTTACATACATATTTTTAGGTAAATGAAAGGAACTTTATATTTAGTAAAAATAAACATGAGCTAATTTTCATAGAATTCTATCTAAACTTTTTAATAAATAATTGGAAGGTTTTTCAATTTTGATAAAACATTGCAAAAAAGTGATGCATCACACTGATATAACAGACTCCTATTTAGTGAATTATTTTATAGGCTGTAATTAAATTTTTAATAATCTCATATAAATTTCAATGCCAGAAATAATTCTGTATCTGAATGTCTAGATAACTTGACCAGA
>NW_007247543.1:0-7410 GCF_000164805.1 Carlito syrichta
TGTCAGATATGAAAGAGTTCGGGAATCCCTCTCCAATACTGTGTGGGGTGTGGAGCCAAATAGCTAACCTGGTCCAGCAAGATCCAGAGCAGGTGCAGGTGAAGTCATGTATAGTTGAGATCCAGGTGCATGTGAGGTCATGTATAGTTGAGATCCAGGTGCACGTGAGGTTATGTATAGATGAGATCCAGGTGCAGGTGAGATTCATGTATAGGTGAGGTTAGGGTGCAGGTGAGGTCCAGATATAGGTGAGATTCAGGTGCAGGTAAGGCCCTTGTGGGGAAGGGAGAGGAACGGTCCTGTGCTGTGGACTCTAGAGGCCAGAGGATATTAAGAGAGGGAGTGGGAAGGAGAGTGGGCATCGGTGGGACCCACTCAGGCTGTGGAGGTAGAAGGGGGAAGGAACAGGTGCAGGGTCAACCGCGGGTGTGTCTGGAGGGAAAGGAGGATGATGTGGATAGAGACCAGCATGGGAGTTCCAGGAACTAACGGAAGGCTGTCCAGGTGGAGCCCCAGCTCAGAGTCCCTTGAAGGTGGACTGAATGGGAGAAGGCTGCAGGAGACTGGGATTCACCCCTGTAGGGAGGGAGGGAGGTACAGGAAGGGAGGGTGGACAGAGGGAGGGAGGGAAAGAGGGAGGGAGGACAAAGAGAGGAAGCAGTGGAGGGAGAGAAGAAGAGGAGGGACAAAGGGAGGGACTGAGCGCTGAGCTTGGCACTGAGTGAAGAAATGCACTGTTTTCTGGGGAAGCCCACACAAGCGGCCCCGAAGTGTGCAGAGGTCAGCTCTGTGTGGAGCTGCAGAGATATCTCCATTCTGTGTAACTGGGTGGGGGAGTACGGGGAGTAGTCTGGCAGGAAATGGGAACAGGAAGGGGCTCGGGCTCTGGGACCCCAGCCTGGAGCTTATCTGCTTCCTGTGAGCCTCCCGAGAGAGGTAGGCAGCAGCATCTGGCAGGGTCCTGGGCTGTGTCTGGGAGACCAGACCTCCCAGGGATAGGAGCACAGACACCGCAGACTGGCCCACTGCCCCCACCAGCGATGGCTGCTGGGACCCAGGCCCCCTGCACCGTTGCCCAGGAAGGGAAGTGGTGAGTGAGACCTGAGCGGCCTCCTCTCCTCACCATCTGATGGGGATGCAGTGTAGTGCTCGGGTGCCAGAGCTACGGGAGCCTGGGACTGTGGGTGTAGGGTGGCTGCTCTCTTCCCTGGCTGGGCTTGGCAGTGGTCAGGGGACAGTTTTGGAGGCAACGTTTCTCACAGTGGTAGTTCCCATAACCCACCATGACTCAGGCCTGCTCAAAATCCACCCTGGGCCTGCGTCCGCCTGTGTGGAGCTGGGCTGCAGAGTGGGGCCTCCTGCCAGGGCTCCGGGGCTCTAGGTGTGTGTTTTAGGTGTGTTGTGGGCTGTGGGGGCCCAGCTGGAGGAGTGCCCACTGCCTGAGCCCTGTACACATTCTGCTTGGGAGTGTGGGGGTGGGCCAGGCCCGCTGAGGTGAGGCCCCAGGGGTGGGCTGGGGGTTGGGGCTCTGGGCTCTCTGAGCAGGTTGACCTTGTGGGGGGGCAGCTGGGGTCCCGCCTCACTCATCCCTGGATGGGGGTCCATCTCCTGGTCCACGCCCCCCTCAGGTGGCCCTGCCCTCCCAGGCATTCAATCCCGTCTGTGGCCAAGGCGCAGGTGCCATCCCTCAGATCCAAGATCGGGTTCTTTGCCTTCCAGGCCCCTGTGTCAAGTGACTTGGACAGGGCGTTTCTGGCCTGGTGGTTATCACTGTGGGCCCATCCGCTATCACCCACTGTGACACAGACACTGTCGGAAACCTCCTGAGCTCTATGGGACCTCCCTCCTGGCCACTGACCACACGTTCCCCTAGTCTTGTCCTGATGGAATCCCTTGAGCCTGGCTCTTCCTGGGCTCTGGGCCTCCAGCCCCGTGTGTGTTTCTCCCACAGGAGCCCACGTCTCTTTCTGGGGTCTGCTCGAGCCATGGGGATAGGACTCCGAGGCTGAGGCCAGCTGCCTCTCCGTGGTTGGGCTGGAGATGGTTTCTCCCCCAGACTGAAAGCTGGACTTTCCAGGTCAGAGCCCAGGTCCGTCCTGGTCCGTGGTGTTGTTCTACTCTGCCCTGGCTCTGAGCTCCTTCTGACCGTGGCCTCCTGGGGATGCTGGTTCTGTCCTCTCTGCATGGGCTGTGCTGGGTCTGGTGCCACTAGGCAGGGCTCACGAGGGGCTTTGGGGTCTGGGCTGAGTCACTGTGGGGGTATTCCACAGTGAGAGGGTCCTTTGCAGAATCTTTCCTCCTGCTTGTCCCGCCCACAGCCTGGGGGGGTTGTGGGGGTCCCAGAGAAGGATTGTGGACCCAGGGGAGAGTGGGAGGGCATCCTCAGTCGAACTCCCCCAGTACTTCCCCTGTCCCAAGCTGTCTTGGTGGCTCCTTGCTCCGGAATCTCGGGCTGCACTCTGCCCCACTCCTGCTGGCTTTAGTGGAGTTGGGACTTGGGACCGTGTGGCCAACTAGGATGACGTTGGGGAGGGAGGGGAGGTGGGCAGGTCCATGGGTCCCGGGTCAGCTCAGCGAGGGCAGTAGACTACTTGCAGGGCCCTTCCCCACCCACAACCTGCCCATGGTATTTGTCTGCAGTCTGCCACCGTGGGAGCCAAGTGCAGTGTAGAAAACATCACCAAACATGTTCATAACCCCACTGTGGTAGAGACTCCTACCAAATGGCCCGGCCACCAGTATTCTAACATGTCCTCGGGCCCTGTCAGCAGGACTTTAGATAGCCCCAGTCCTGCCCTATCGTATTTGTCCTGTGGTCTGCCACTGTGGGAATATATAGGTACATCAAGGGTATAATTGATGGTTTCTATGAGTTCCACAGTGGGGGAGCCTCCTACCAAAAGGCCCAGCCATCCAGCATTCCCCCTGTCCCATCCAAGGGCTTCCTGGGGACTCCCGGGAGGGAATGGGGGCAACAGCAGAGGAGAAGGGAAGGAGCAGGGCTGGTGAGGGGTGCTCAGATGGGTCCCTGAAGAGAGGTTCTGGGCTCTGAAGACCACCCAGAGGCTGTCCTCCCTGTCTGCATCCTGAGGGTCCGGGCAGGAGCCGGGTGAGGGGACCGTGAGAAGAGGGCCTCTATCCTGTCCTCCCAGGGCCTGGAAACAGGACGGGGCTGA
Source organism: Carlito syrichta (assembly GCF_000164805.1). NCBI lineage: Eukaryota > Metazoa > Chordata > Mammalia > Primates > Tarsiidae > Carlito > Carlito syrichta. The sequence goes on from NW_007247543.1 coordinate 3,177, forward strand.
GGAGGCTTCTTAGGGCAGGAGCGGGTGGACATGGGCAGGATGTGGGCTGGTCGTCCTGCATCCATACCCTTTCCTTGACCTTGGCCAGGAAGGGTTGGCCTCCCAGCCTGCAGTGTTTCTGGGGAGTGCTCTGGTCCTGGAGCTGAGGAAGGGCTTTTCCAGGAGGTCAGCAGCCTCCAGGCTTGTGGGCAGAAGGGAGTGAGCCCCAGGCCCTAGCAGGGGAGGCAGTGTGGTTCTTGGCAGGGGCTGCATTGCTGTGGGGGCTACTCCCAAAGCACAGTGACAGAGGCCCCAATGATATGCATGTACCTGTGTGCAGCCCCCCATCTGCCCCTCGAGGAGCTCTGGGAAGCTGAACTGGGAGGAGGAGTCCCCAGGCAAGGGGCTGGGGCTGCCTGAGGGGCCCGTTGGTGTGGACTTCCCCTGCAGGTGGTGGTTCTGTGGGAGACATCTCTGAGACCATCCTCGTGCCTGGTGGAGGTGCGTGCCAGGTATGGGCAGGGCTCTGGGTCTACGGTCCTAACTCCCAGCCTTCTCCCTAGCTGGCTGGGTGGTTCTGCTCCATGCCTCAGTTTCCCCCTCTGTGGAGGTGGGAATGGGCTGGGGGCGGACGAGGATCTTAGAGCCCAGCGTGGGGGCTTCTGTGCCCACCTCCCCTGGAGACCCGGCAGTGGGGCTGGGGCATGTGGAGCACAGCACTCTTAGTGCCTGCCCTGAGCCCCATGGCTTCCTGGTGCCTGTCCCGGGCCTCTGTCCTCTCAACGCTGGCTTGCAGTTCCCAGGCCCGGGCTCTCCGGTTCCTCCTACCCTAATCGGGCACCGCCCCGACCATGCTTAGATGCTGCCTGCCCATACCAGCCTCCGATGTCACTCTTCTGTCATGCATGCTTATAGCACAGACCTCCATCTAGAGGGCCAGAGGTCAGAAAGCAGTGCCCCAAGGCCCCAGGATAAATGGGGCTTCAGGTCCGGGACACAGGTTGGGGGCCCATCCGCTTGACCCTGGTTACTGCTATGGGCAGTACCACTGTGGTCCCCATAGCTGTATAACCCACGGCCTGAAGTCCCAGCACAAGAACTGAGATCTGGGCCTGGGGGTAGGGCTGACAGGAGGAGCTTCAGGGACCAGAGAGGGTCTGGACAGCTGCTCCATGGGCCACAGGACTGGGAGGCTGGGGCTGCCCAGGGACCTAGACTCGTGCACAAACCTCTCCTGGAGTGGCCTCTGCAGCCCCCTTGGGTTTTGGGTCAGGCCAGAAAAGGGGCCCATCTGCGTCAGGGTCAGAGATCCAATGGGAGTTGCCGTTTCATGCGTGACCCCTACCATCTTCGAGCTCCTGTGCAGCTGATTGCAGGCCCAGCTCCGGTCTCCGTTCCTGTCAGCCTCTCCCAGGGTCCCAGGCAGACCTGGGCAAGGGCTCCTCTCCCTAAGGGACAGCGGAACCTCTCTCTAAGGCTGTAATTGGGGCTGGGGGCTCATGAAGGCATCCCTGCCTCGTGGGGACTCGGGAGACGTCCAGGGAAGGTGTTTCCCAAGCAGCGGCTAAGCGAGTTTGCACCCAAGGCCCAGCCCTGAGGGTCACAGTGCTCTCTCAGAGGAGAGGGATCTGAGAGTCCTGCCTGCTTGGTGCTGGGGAACTCTGCTGGGATTCCAGTAGGCTGGGATGTAGGACGTGGCCTCTGGCAGGTGGTGTTGGGAGCCAGGGTGGTGGTTGTCAGAGTTGCTGGGCTCCTGGCAGGTGGCTGTGGGGAGAGAATGATGTGGCTGTGGGGGTCAGTGTGGTCTCCTTGGAGCCCTTTGAAACCCTCACGGGCCAAGATGGCCAGAGTGTCCTTCAAGGCTGTGTCTGGCCAAGACGCTGGGCACTGGCTCTTCCCAGTCACAAAGGCTATGCTGAGGAGAGTGTGTGCGCCTGGCGGGTCCAGCCAGGATTTTGTAGCTGGGTCCATCACTGTGGTAGTACCCGTAGTAGTCACACAGTTGGGGAGCCCTGCACAAAAAGCCCCTGAGTGTGGCCAGGGTCCTTTCCCACTTAATTATGGCCCAGGTGTCCAGGTGCCAGCGGATGTGGGGGCTACATCTGTTGGACCCTTCTGAATCTTCCCCGTTTGTCATCGTGGGCAGGTGGGATCTGACCTGCTCCCAGGAGAGGCCTGGGCCTGTGGTGACATCCCTCAGAAAAATGGAGAAGGTGCATGGGGCGGGGGCAGTCTGGGATGCCTCCTGGAGTCTGGAAAGGGCTGGGCTGCACGGAGGGCCTGTCCTTGTCTACTGGGGGCTGTACTGACACGGACATGGCTTCCTGCTGTGATTCAGGTGTGAACTGTCGTGGGGCAGCGTGTATATAGGGGAGGGGAGACAAGGATTTCTGGCAGCATTTTTGTCTCTCTCTGTGCGAGTGGGAGTCCTTAGTCGGCCTTCCCCTGGTGAGGTCGGAGATGGCACGGTCGGGAAGGCCATGCTGGACTATGGTCCAGCTCTGGCTGCACCCAGGGCTGTCTCTCCTGGAAATGACCCAGGACAGGGTCAGGATTCAGGTGGGGGTGGGGATAGGTTGGTGACCACAGGAGCCTGGGGGCAGAGCACAGGAGCCATGCTCGTTCTCATGCTACTCCTGCCCTGGCGTGGAGGCTCATGGAGTCTCTGCAGAGAAGGGGGAAGCAGCTGTGGATCACACAAGTAGACCAGTGTTGAGCCTGGAGCTTTCAGAACCGCTGGCTAGACAGCCGTGGATGATGCAGTGTGACCTGCCTCTGCTCCCTGGAATGGTCCGGGAGGCTCAGCAGGGGTGTGGGCCTGCAGAACCAAGTATGGCTGACATATGGGGGTGCCTCTGGCCCATCGGTTTCATGCTTCATGTGGACCCCATGGTCAGGAGCCTTGGTGTGTTGACTCATGGCCGTGTCTGGGGAAGCTTCTGGGAGGGTGGTGTTCTCTGTCCTGTCCACCGGCCCCCAGGTTTGGGTCACTGGCTACAGTGCTGTGGTAACCACTATACCCATGGAGTAGCAGCCCTGTTCAGAATCCTGGTGTGGCACAGCTGTGACTCGGCCCCTGGGGACAGTTTTTGATGGGCTCTGAGATACTGTGTATGTAATATCCCCATATGTTATTGTAGTACCACAGTGACACAGGCCCTGCCCCAAACCCACTTCCAGGGCTGAGCCTGGGGGAGCCTGGGATGTCAGGGCCGGCCTGGGGAGAGAGGCAGAATCCCCAGGGAAGGTTGTGGGTCCAGATGCTCATGTCTCCTGCCGAGAGCTCTTGGGTCCTAGAGTTAGACACTGATCCTGCCTGGCTCTGTCCTGAGGCTTCACCTCAGGCTGCGGTCTGTTCTCAGTAAGAAATCTCACCCACTGCAATGCCCATCTGGGCTCATAAATGCCCCCAAGTCATAAAGAATCAGCCTGGAGTTTCAGTGTTCTCAGGACCGACAGATGTGTCCACCCAGGAAGTCAGACATGAGAGTTCAGGAGTCACTCTCCAATCCTGGAAGGTCATGGAGTCTTAGTGCTAACCTGATTCCAGCAAGACCCAGAGCAGGTGCAGGTGAGGCCCATGTATAGGTGAAATACAGATGCAGGTGAGGTCTTGTATAGGTGAGACCTAGGTGCAGGGGAGGCCCATGCGTAGGTGAGATCCAGGCACAAATGGGGCTCATGTGCAGGGAGGTCCATGATGACCGTGGTCACTATCACACTGAGTCTCACACTCAGCCTCAGCCATCCCTGCTGCCCTGTGGCCTCTGCCAACTGAGCAGCTCTTGGGGTGCGTGATACTCTACTACCTCCATGTCAGGCCCCAGGAGCTTCTAGCAGGGACCTGGCCAGGCCTTGTGCTCTGCTGCCTGCCTGTGTCTGGGAGATGCCCAGGGGCAAGCGGTAACATCACCAGGTGTTTTTCTCTTCCGTGTCTTTTCCTGGTTTAGAGTATAGACATTTCACATACCATGCGGACCTGCATCACTGGAGAATCTCCTGTGTCGCCATTTGCTTAGCTACCTTGGGCTAATGTACTGCTAGTATGAACTTTGCTGTGGTGAACACCTTCCAAATACAGCTCACTTTGTCCTCTTGGTTTCAGAAGTTATGACTGCTTCCAAGTGAGTGCGGGGTATTTTTTTAATTCTTCTTCTTTGGAGGCTTTCCCACTCCTTGAGTCTCTCTGGTCATCCCTCTTTCTTCTCTGGTAGAGGTCACAACCACTTTTGGCTTTGTGATAATCTTTTTCTTA
>NW_007247544.1:0-7566 GCF_000164805.1 Carlito syrichta
CTAGCTGACTTAACTAGCTAGCTGAATAGTTAGCTGAGTTGATAGCTGACATAATTAGCTAGGTGGATAGCTAGCTGACTTTACTAGCTGACTAGCAAGTTGGCTTGATAGCTGGCTAGCCAGTTGACTTAAGTAACTGGCTGCATGTTTGACTAGACAGCTAGCAATCTGGCTTAACTTGCTAGCTACCTGACTGGCTAGGTGGCTAGGGATCCAGCTAGTGAACTAGTGGGCTGGCCAGCTGGCTAGCCAGCCTATGTAATTAGGCAACCTGCTGGCTGGACATTCGGATAGCCAGCCGCTTAACTAGCCAGCCACCCTGCTGGTCATCTGGCTAGCCAGCCATCTTTACTAGCTGGCCACCTACCTGACAAGACTGCTAACCAGCCAGCTTAACTTGAAAGCCACCTAGCTAGCCATCTGTCTAGCCAGCTCACATAACTTGTGGACTTAGCTAGGTTGCCATCCGGCTTGCCAGCTGACTTAATTAGCTACCTATCTACCTAGCCAGGTGGCTAGGCAGCTGACTTAACGAGCTGACTTAACCAGGTAGCCTGCTGGCTAATCAGCTGACTCAACTAGCAAGTGACCTAGCTAGCCAGTTGGCTAGCCACTTTAATTAATTAGCTGACATAACCAGCTAGCCAGCTGGTTAGCCAGCAGACTCAACTAGCTGACAACTAGTTAGCCAGCTTTCTTGCCAGCAGACATAACTAGCTGACAACACTAGCTAGCCTGGTAGCTAGCCAGCTGACTTAACAAGCTAGCTACATATGTAGGCAGCTGGGAAGCCTGCAGAATTAACTACCTAACTTAAATTGCTAGCCAGCTGGCTAGCCATATGACTTAACTAGTTCACTACCTAGCTAGTCATCTGGCAAGCCAGCTAACTTAACTAGCTGACTTAACTAGTTAGACAGCTGGCTAGGCAGCTGACATAAATAGCAGATATTACTAGCTAGACAGGTGGTTAGCAAGCTGACTGATCTAACTAGATACCTACATATCCCGCTGGCTTGCCAGCTGATTGACTACCTAGCTTCCTAGCTATCCAGCAGGGTAGTGAGCTGTTAACTAGTTGACTTAACTAGCTAGTCAGCTGGCAAGCCAGTTGACTTAAGTAGCTAGCTACCCAACCTAGGCAGGTGGCTAGCCAGATGACTTAACCAGTTGACTTAACTAGCTAGCCAGCTGATGTAACTAGTAGACTTAACTAGCTAGCTACCTAGCAAACCAGCTGACTTTACTAGCTGAAATAACTAGCTAGCTTCCTAGCTAGCTATCTAGCAAGCAAGCTGACTTAACTAGCTGACATAACTGGCTGGCTACCTAGCTAGCCAGTTGACTATAGTAGCTGAAATAAATAGCCAGACAACTGTCTTGTCATCTGAATTAACTAGCTTTTTAACTAGCTATTGAGCTGGCTAGCCAACTGACTTAACGAGTTGACTTATCTACATAGCCTGCTGGTTAGCCAGCTGACATAACTAGTTGATTAACGAGCTAGGCTGCTGGCCAGCCAGGTGACTAAACTAGCTGGCATTACTAGTTATCCAGCTGGCTTGCCAGCTGCCTTAACAAGCTCTCTAACTCTCTAGCCATCTGGATAGCCAGTTTTCTGAAGTAGCTGACTTTATTGGTTAACCAGACAGCCAGCCAACTGACTTAACTAGGTCACTAACTAGCTAGCCAGCTGGCTAGCCAGCTGATGTAACTACCTGTTTTAACTAGCTGGCCTGCTTTCTAGCCAGTTGTATTAACAACCTTGCTGCATAGCTATCCAGCTGGCTATCCAGCTGAATTAACTAGGTGACTTATCTTGCTACCAAGCTGTCTAGTGAGCTGACATTACTGGCAAGCTACCTACCTAGCCAGCTGTCTAGTCAGGTGACATAACGAGCTGAATTAACTATACAGCCAGCTGGCTAGCCAGCTGAATTATTTCCCTAGCTAGCTAACTATCCAGCTGACTTAACTAGCTGACTTAATGAAGTAGCCCACTGGCAAGCCAGCAGACTTAACTAGCTAACTACCTAGCTAGACAGATGAATAGCCAGTTGACATCTAACTGACATAACTAGACACCTGATGGCTAGCCAGTTGACTTAACGAGCTACATACCTACATAGCCTGCTGACTTGCCATCTGACTTAACTACCTATGTGGCTAACCTGTTGTCCAGCGTGCTGACTTAAATATGTGACTTCACTAGCTAGCTAGCTGACTAGCCAGCTGAATTAACTAGCTAGAGCTACCCTGCTAGGCAGGTGGAAAGCCAGCTGACATAACTAGCTGACTTAACTAACTAGCAAGCTGAATTATCTAGCTGACTTGAGCTAGCTACTTAGATAGCCAGCTGACTTAATTAGCTTTTTTAACTAGCTAGCTACCTAGTTAGCTGTCGTGTAGCTAGCTGACTTAACTTGTTGACTTATCTATCTAGGTAGCTGACATATCTAGCTGACTTAACTAGCTAGTTTCCTAGCTAGCCAGAGGACTTAACTAGCTAAAATAACGAGTGAGCCAGCAGGTTACCCAATTGATATAACTTGCTTTTTAACGAGCTGATTTACCAGCTAGCCCACTCGTTAGTCAACTAACTAAACTAGCTAACTTAACTAGCTATCCAGCTGGCTAGCCAGCTGACTTAATTGCCTAGCTACATATGTAGCCAGCAGCCTAGCCAGCTGATTTAACAAGCTGACTTAACGAAGTAGCCCGCTGGCTAGCCAGCAGATTTAACTAGCTAGCTACCTGGCTAGGCAGCTGGACAGCCAGCTGACTTATCTAGCTGACATAACTAGACAGTTTGATGGCTAGCCAGCTGACTTAACTAGCTACCTAGCTACATAATCCGCTGGCTTGCTAGCTGAATTAACTGCCTACCTACCTAGCTAACCTGCTATCCAGCGTGCTGACTTATCTAGGTTACTTAACTAGCTAGCCATCTGGCTAGGCAGCTACCTTAACTAGCCAGCTACACTGCTAGGCAGATGGCTAGCCAGCTGACTTAACGGTCGGACTTAACTAGCTAGCCAGCTGCCTTATCTAGCTGACTTAACTAGCTAGCTACCTAGCTAGACAGCTGACTTAACTAGATGATTTAACTATCTAGATATAAAGCTGGAAACCTGGCTGGTCAGATGATTTAACTAGCTGACTTAACCTGCTAGTCAGCTGCCTGACCAGCTGACTTAACTAGATAGCCAGATGACTGGCCAGCTGTATTAACTAGCTGTCTTAACAAGCTAGCGAGCTGGCTAGCCAACTGACTTAACTAACGAACTACCTAGATAGCCAGTTGGGAAGCCAACTGAATTAACTAGCTTCCTTAACTTGCTATCCCACTTGCTAGCCAGCTGAATTAACTATCTTGCTACCTAGCTATGCTGCTTGCTAGCAGCTTACTTAACTAGTTGACTTAACCATCTAGCCAGCTCGCCAGTCAGCTGACTAAACTAGATGACTTAACTTGTGAGCCAGCTGACTGGCCAGCTGACTTAACTAGCTCTCTACCTAGCTAGCTAGCTGGCTAGCCAACTGAATTAACTAGCTGACTTATTTAGCTAGCCACCTGGCTTGCCAACTAATTAACTATCTCACTACATTGCTAGTCTGCTGTAAAGGCACCTGACATAACTACCTAACTTGCAAAATTGCCCTGATTGTTAGTCACCTGAATTAACTAGCTTGCTATATAGCTAGCCAGCTGGCTACCAAATTGACTTAACTAGGTGACTTATCCATCTAGCCAGGGGGCTAGACAGCTGACTTAACTATCTAGCTACCAACTACCCAGCTGTCAAGCCAGCTGGCTTAACTAGGTAAACATAACTAGCTAGCCAGCTGGCTAGCAGATTGATTTAACTGCCTAGCTACCTAGCTAGCCACCTGGATAGCCAGCTGACTTAACTATCTAGCTACCTCTGTAGCCTGCTGGTTTGCCAGATGACAGCCACCTAGCTACCTAGCTAACCAGCTGGCTAGTGAGCTGATTTAACTAAGTTGTTTCATGAGCTAGGTAACTGGCTAGCCCGGTGACTTATTTAGCTAGTTACCTAGCTAGGCAGTTGGCTGGCCAGCTGACTTAACTCGCTGACTTAACAAGCTGGCAAGCTGACTTAACTAGCTGGCTTAACCAGCTAGTTAACTATCTAGCCAGCTGCCATAGCATGTTGTCCTATGCAACTAGCAACCTAGCTTGCTATCTAGCTAGCTAGCTGACTTAACTAGCTAACTTAACGAGTTAGCTACCTGACATGACTAGCAGACTTATATATCTATTTCATTATCTAGCCAGCTGACTTAACTAGCTGAAATAACTAACTAACCGGATGACTAGTCATCAGACTTAACTAACTTTTTAACTAACTAACCAGCTGTATAGCCAACTGACTTAGCGAGCTGACTTAACTAGATAGCCAGCTGGTTGCCAGGTGACTTAACTAGCTGTCTTAACCAGCAAGTCAGCTGGCTAGACAGCTGCCTTAAATAGGTGGCTACCTTACTAGCCACCTGGCTAGCCAGTTGACTTACCTAGCTACTTTAGAGAGCAAGCTGGCTAGCCAGCTCACTTAACTAGCTAGCTACCTACCTAGCCAGCAGGCAAGCTGGCTGACTTAACTAGCTCACTTGAACAGTTAGACTACTGGCCAGCAAGTGGACTTATCTAACTAGCTAGCTACCTATCAAAGTGGCTAGACAGCTGACTAAACTAGCTGACTTAACCAGCTACCAAGTTGGCTACCCAGCTGATTTAACTCACTGACATCACTATCTAGCAAGGGAGTTATCTAGCTGACAATTAGCTAGCTACCTACATTGCTGGTTGACTTGCCAGCTCTCTTAACAAGCTGAATAAACTAATTAGCCAGCTGATTGGCCAACTGACTTAACTGGCTCACTAACTAGATAGCCAGTTTGTTAGCCAGCTGACTTAACTAGCTGACTTAAGGTAACTGTCTAGCTAGCCAGCTGACTTACATAGTTAGCTAACTAGCTAGCTAACTAGCTAGCCAGCTGACAAAAGAAATTAGCTAACTACCTAGCTACCTAGCTAACAAGCTGTCTTAAATAGTTAGCTGCCTAGCTAGCTAGCTGACTTAACCACAAGGCTAATTAAGCTTACTCATTATCTAACATTCTAGCTAGCTCACTGAATAATCTTACATAACTCGTTAGATAATGAGCTAGCAGGCTGACTCAACCAGCTGACTTATCTCGTTAGCTAACTGGCTAGCTAGCTGACTATGTCAGCTGACTTAAATGGTTAGCTAACTAGTTAGTTAGCCTACTCAAACAGCTACTCATCCCGTTTGCTAATTAGCTAGACTGGTGACTCAACCAGCTGACTTAATCCATTAGTTAACTAGCTAACTACCTGACTCAAACTGCTGACTTAACCCTTTAGCTAACTACCTAACTAGCTGTCTTAACCAGCTGACTAAATTAGGTAGCTGACAACTAGATGACAGCTAGCTGACTTGACTAATTAGCTAGCTGAATTAACTGGCTGACAACTAGTTAACTAGCTAACTTAAACACCTGAATTAAATAGTTAACTATTTAGCTAGCTGAATAACTAGCTGACTTAACTAGTTAGCAAACTATTTAGGTAGCAGGCTTAAGGAGCTGATTTAGTTAGCTAACTAGTGAGCTAGCTGTATTAGCTAGCTGTGTTAGCTAGCTAGCTAATTAGCTAGGTTACTTAGCTAGCTGACTGAACTAGCTGGCTAATGAGATAGCTAGCTGACTTAACGAATTGGTTAACGAATTAGCTAACTGTTTTAACTATTTGGTAAACGAGTTATCTAGCTGTCTTAATCAGTTGAGTAATGAGTTAGCTAGGTGACTTAACTTGTTGGCTGACAATGCAGATGACTACTTATTAGGTTTAACATGTTGACTGACTACTCGACTGATTTGTTAGCTGGCTTAACAATTCGGCCGTCTATTTGGCTGACTAATTAGCTGGGTTAATTAGTTGACTGACTAGTTGGCCCACAGGTTAGCTCGGTTAACTAGTTGGCTGGCTAGGTTGCTCACATAAATAGTTGGCTGACTAGTTGGCCTACTATTTAGCTGACATAACTTGGCCCACAATTTAGCTGACTTAACTTGTCAGCTGACCAGTTAACCGTCTAATCGGCCAATTGGTTACCTGACTTAAATCGTTTGCTGGCTATTTGGCTGACCAGTTAGCTTACTTAACTTGCCAGCCGGCGAGTGAGCCCACAGGTGAGCTGACTTAACTAGTTGGCCGGCGAGTGAGCTGACTGGTCAGCTGACTTAACTATTCAGTCTACGAGTGAGCCTACTGATCACCTGACTTAACTAGTAAGCCGGTGATTGAGCTGACTGGTCAGCTGACTTTAGTCAGCTAGCGAGTGAGCTGAATGGTCAGAAGAGTTAACTCTTCAACCAGTGAATGAGTCGATTGGTGACCTGAGTTAACTAGTCAGCTGGCAAGTGACCTGACATGTGAGCTGCCTTAACCTGTTTGGCCAGTGAATGAGTCGACTGGTGAGCTGATGTAACTAGTCAGCTGGCAAGCTAGCCACTTAGTTAGCTGAACTGTTGACTTTCGATTGAGTCAAAAATTTAGTTGACCTGTTGGCTGCCGAGCAAGCTGACCAGTTTGCTGACAGGATTGCAGGGAAGTGAGGTGACTAATTAGGTGACCTGATGGAAAGTGAGTGAGCCCACTAGTTATCTGACCAGATAGCTGAGTTGCTTGCTGATTAGTTAGCTAAGTAACTAGTTGATTTGCTAGCTGATTTAACTAGCTAGCTGAATAGATAGCTAGCTATATAGCTGACATAACCAGCTAGCAAACAAGCTATCTAACTCTCTAGCTTGCAGACTTCACTAGCTAGCTGAATAGTTAGCTGAGTTACTAGCTGACTTACCTAGCTAGCTGGCTAGCTAGCTGACTTAACTAGCTGACTAGCTTCTTTGCTGGATAGCTGGCTAGCCATCTGACCTAACGAGCTGGATAACTGGTTGTCTATATGGCTAGCCTGCTGGTTTAACTAGCTAGCTACCTGGCTGGATAGCTAGCTAGGCAGACGACTAACTAGCTAGTGTGCTACCAGGTGGCTGGCCAGCCAGCTTAAATAGCCATCCAGCTGCTGGAAAGTCAGATAGCCAGCTGGATTAACTAGCCAGCCACCCTGCTGGTCAGCTGGGTAGCTAGCTGGTATAACTAGCAGGCCACCTACCTGACCAGGCTGCTAACCCACCAACTTAACTTTCCAGCCACCTAGCTAGACTTCCAGCTAAAAGCTCACTTAACTAGCTTACTTAACTAGATAGCTATCCAGCAAGCAGGCTGGCTTAACTAGCTAGCCACCTTGCTAGCCAACCGGCTAGCCAGCTAACTTAACTCACAGAATTAACTAGTAAGCCAGCCGGCTAGCCAGCTGACTTAATTACCTAGCTACCTACATAGCCAATTGGCTAGATGGCTGACTTAGCTACCTGATTTAAACCAGCCAGCTGGCTAGCCAGCTGATAAAACTAGCAAGATATCTAGCTAACCAGTTGGCTAGCCACTTGAATTAACTA
>NW_007247545.1:0-1266 GCF_000164805.1 Carlito syrichta
CTCCCCTCTTGCCTGCACATTCTAAGGGGTGGACTGGCCCATACATGTGTGGACCTGTGGGCTGCTCCCAATAGCACATGCCTGTGGACCCTTGGATATCACCAAACACCAGTCCTGTCTCTGCTTGGGCTCAGGTAATGACCCTCCACCTTAAGGAGCAAAGGACGTTGACAATGTCTGCCATAGGCAACAATAACACCCAAACCACAACCACGCATAGTCACCAAAATACACAACCACAGTCATAAGACCCAGGGCATCTACTCATGACACATTCCAGATACACAACCACAACCACACAGACACATAAGCAGTCACACCCAGAAACAATCACAAAGCCCCACTGAAGACACACAACCTCTCTCATTATTTTCACTTAAGACACATTTAGCCCACTGGGTGCCAGGCACTGTTCCAGGGGCTGAAGACATACAGTGGGCATGGTCTTCAGAAGGATCCCCCTACCCCAGCCCCTTCTCCAGGCCTTGCAATCGTTGATTGCAGTGATTTCCTGGATTGAAGGAATTTCCTGAATGGAAGGGGTTTCTTGGGTGGGGTTGACCTTAGCTCTGGTGTGATGCTTCTTCAAAATGTCCTGATCATTTTAGTGCTCCTGGTGCAGGTCTGAGTTGGGGAAAGGGTAGAACCCCACATGGCGGAGACCCCAAGCTCCACTCTAGCCTCCAATCTATTCTCTTCACTGTGTGCTCAGAAGCATCAGGTCCCAAGAGTTCTGACACTGGGGTCCTAGAACAGTTGGATGTACAGTCCTTGTTTGAGGAAGAGCCCAGTTGTGAGGGCTTCCTTAAGGGACAGCCCAGAGTACTCCTTGTGTCCCCAACTTCTCCCAGCCTCCCTCCTCCCAATGAACCCCATGCGTGGTGGAATTTAACTTCTGGACACTGGCAAATCGTGGTCACATATGAGAATCAGCTATTACAATGTTTTTGTTATCCTGGTAAATCACAGGGAACGTTAGCAGGCATCGCACTGGAGGCTGAGGGGGCCAAGTAGAGGCGGACATGGAGCAGTCAGAGTAGGCCAGCTAAAAGAGGGTTCTGGGAGTAGCGGGGGCAGGTGCTGCTTGGAAACAAGCTCCATGTCCCCAGTGACCCCAGGCCCTTCCTGACATGCCAGAGAGGGCTCAATGCAAGCCCCAGGGGTTGGGCTGGGCAGTGAGTAAAACCCAGAAGACCCTACAGAAGAATGAAACTTCAGATGGCCCAAAGGAAAAAGGACCTTAACATGAGTTCTTAAAAGGAGGCT
>NW_007247545.1:2018-4794 GCF_000164805.1 Carlito syrichta
GAAGTGTTCCAGGCTGCCCTCCAAGAGGCACTGCCTTGGGGAGGTCCTCACTTCCAGAGAGAGGAAAGCATGATGGTTAAGCAAAGAGACTCTCCAGCTGGATGACCAATGTTGAGACCCCAGCTCTGCCTCTTCTCAGCTCTGTGATACTGGAAGACTTAGTGAACTTCCCTGTGCCGCAGTGTCGAACTATAAAAACTGGGAGAAAATAAAAATACACTGACACATGTCATCGGGGTCACATGTGGACCTGCCACAAAATGTTTTTCTCATCAAATGAAGCACCTTCCCGCTTCTGCAGCTCCAGGGTCCATGTGGGATCATAGCCATGTCCTGGTGACTTCCCCATGACTTGATGAGTGTGACTGCGAGTTTGTTTCACAATTACAAGTAGATTTATCTTCCTTTGTTCTGATTCTATGCATTCATTCGCATGACTTTTTATATGTTCCGTATGTTCTATATGTTCGTTTTGTGTGACCCTATATGTGTCATTTACATGACAAAAATAACACATAGTTCCTCCTCATTTGCTGCAAGTCAAGATGGGAGTTTTGTCAGTACTTTATAAGGCAGAGCACGTGTGATGGTTAATTATATGTTTCTGCTCTGAAGGTATTTTAAAGATATGATTAATATTTTTTTAAAGTTATTGAATCGGAGTCTCACTCTGTCACCCAGACTGGAGTACAGTGGCATGATCATGGCTCACTGCAGCCTCGACCTACTGGGCTTAGGGGGTCCTCCTATCTCTGCCTCTTGAGTAGCTGAAACTACAGGTATGCACTGCCAAACCCAGATAATTTTATTTTGTTATGGTTTTTTTGAGTTGCAGTCTCACTCTGTTGCCTAGGCTGGAGTGCAGTAGCATGCTTACAGCCACCTCAGCGTCAACCTGCTGGGCTCAGGCAATCCTTCCCACTTCAGCACTCCAAGTACCCAGAACTATAGGTGCATGCTACCACACCTGTCTAATATTTTGATTTATTGCAGAAATGAGGTCTTGCCCAGTTGCTGGGCTGGTCTCGAACTTGTGAGCTCAGGCAGTCTGCTCACCTCAGCCTTCCCAAGTGCTGGGATTACAGGCTTGAGCCACCATGCCTGGCCCCAGCTAATTTTTTTATTTTTGTTTTTTTTATAGAAAGGTATTGTGCAGGCTGGTCTTGAATTATTGGGCTCAAGCAGTTCTGCCTCAGCCTTTCAAAGTTCTGGCATTACAGGTGTGAACTATGGCACCCAGCTGTGATTAACATTTAAATTGGGAGATTTTGAGTACAGCAGATGATCCTCCATCATGTAAATGGTGGGCCTATTCTAATCAGTTGAAGGCCTTAAGAGAAAAAAAGACTGACCTCTCCAGAGGAAGAGATAATTCTGCCAGCTGATTGTCTTTGGATTCAAGCTGTAGCACTGCATTTTCCCTGGGGTTCCAGCCTGCTGTCTATACTGAATATTTTCGACTTGCCTCCACAATCACATGGGCTTGTTCCTTAACATAAATCTCAATCTTCGTGTGTGTGTATGTATCTGTGTGTCTGCATATGTGTATATGTAACTACATATAGATATATATATAGTTTCTTAAATTTTTAATTTCTATTAATGTATTTTCAGTTGGAGTCTTACTCTGTCATCCAGGTTGTTGGAGTGTAGTGGCATGCTCATGGCCACCACAGCCTCAGTCTACTGGGCTCGGGCGATTCTTCCACCTCAGCCTTCCAAGTAGCTGGAACTACAGGCATGCACCACCATGCCCAGTTATAAATTTTTAATTTTATAGGTACCATAATAGCTATTCATATATATAAATTTCATGGCTTCTTTTCTGAGACAGGGTCTTCCTCTGTTGTTCAGGCTGGAGTGCAGTTGCATGATTATAATTCAGTTTAATTTCTGGGTTTAAGTAATCCTCCTGCTTCAGCCCCCTGAATACTTGAGACTACAGGTGCCTCCGTGCCTGGCTAATTTAAAAAAAAAAAATTTTTTTGTAGAGATAAGATCTCACGACATTGCCCAGGCTCTTTTATGTAGTTTTAATATTGCTAAAATGTATTGTTATTTGTTCTAACCTAGTATAAGAATTTGGGTTTAGAAAGCACTGTATAAGTTACATTTTCACAAATAGTAGCTTGGTTCCTCTTTTTGCTTAACTTAAAACAAGGCCTTACTTCTCAGTATGGCTGCAAGCTAGTTTCTACAAAGTCTATTGGAGAGAACTAGAGGGTGATCATTTTTTTCCTTTAACTGTTGATAGTATTCAAGCCCCCTTCTTCCCTTCTGCCCCCAACATGTGTTTGTTGATCATGTAAACTAGTATGGTTTGACAGGTATAAGACTTTGCCAAGCATAAGTTGTAGGGTGAACGTTACCTCCCACAAAAGATACGTCCACATCCTAATTCCCAGAACCTGTTACCATGACCTTGTTTGGAAAAAGGTCTTTGCGGATGTAATTAAGATAAGGACATTAAGGTGGACTTAGAGTGGGCCCCAAATCCAATGGCAAGTGTCTTTATTAGAGACAATCGGTGGAGAGAAGAAAATGAGGTTGTTTAATAGAAGGAGGTGGCCAGGCATCGTGACTCACACCTGTAATTCCAGCAACATGGGAGGCTGAGGCAGGAGGATCGCTTGAGGTCAGGAGTTTGAGACCAGCCTGGGCAACACAGTGAGACTCTGTCTCTATTTAAAAATAAATGAATAAATAAAAGACTGGGCACAGTGGCTCATGACTATAATCCTAGCACTTTGGTAGACTGAGGTGGGAGGATTCCTTG
>NW_007247546.1:0-4424 GCF_000164805.1 Carlito syrichta
ATATAAACTCCAAACATATCATTCTTTCTTTCTTTCTTTTTTTTCTGAGTCAGGTTCCCAGTCTGTTGCCCAGGCTGGAATGCAGTGCCATGCTCAAGACCACTGCAGTCTGGACCCAGTTGACTCAGGTGATCCTTCCGCCTCACACACCAAGTAGCTGCAACTGTGGGCTGGTGCCACTTTGCCTGGCTAATACTTTGATTTTTATTGTAGAGGCGAGGTTGCACCAAATTGCCCGAACTGGTCTTGAACACCTGAACTCAGGCAATCCTCTCACCTTGTCCTCCAAAAGTGCCGGGATGACAGGCATAAGCCAGACACCAGGCCCTTTTTCTTTTTTTCTTTTGAAAATGTCCTCTTTAGCTGGGTGAGGTGGCTCATGCCTGTCATCACAGCACTTTAGGGAGAGTATTGCCTGAGTCCAGGGCTTTGAGACCAGCCTCGACAAGAAGTCAAGACCTCTGCTCTACAATAAATAAAACAACTATCTGGGAATGGTGGTGCATGACTGTATTTCTAGCTATTTTGTAGGCTAAAACATATAATTTTGGCTTCTGGGAAGACTGAGGCTGAAGAATCATCTGAGCTTAGCAGACCAAGGCTGCTGTGGCCATGAGCATGCCATTGCCCTTTAGTCTGGGCAACAGAATGTGACAGGCTAAAAAAAGTTAAATTAAAGAATTAGGATTCAATTTATTGATGTAAATTCCAGCCAAATCTTTCTTCTTTCTTTTTCTGAGTCGGGTCCTCACCTCTGTGGCCCAAGCTGGAATGCAGTGGCATGCTCATGGCCACCACAACATTGACCTACTGCGCTCAGGTGATCCTTCAACCTCATCCTCCAAGTAGGTGGAAAGACAGGGTTGCACTACCCTGCCGGCTAATATTTTGATTTTTATTTCAGAGACGAGGTCTCACCAAATTTCCCAAAGTGTTCTTCAACAGCTGGACTCAGGCAATCCTCAAACCTTGGCCTCCCAAAGTACTGAGATGACAGGCATGAGTCACCACACCCGGCCCTCTGTTTTTTTTTTTGAATGCAGCTTTAACTGGGTGAAGTGACTCATGACTGTCATCCCAGCACTTTGGCAGGCATTGGCTAAAGCATTGCCTGAGCCCAGGGCGTCAACACCAGCCTGGAAACTTGATGAGACCTTAACTCTACAATGAATAAAAAAGTAAGCGGGCATGGTGGTGCATGCCTGTATTTCTAGCTACTTTGCTGGCTAAAGCCTGTAGTACCTGCTACAGGGAAGACTGAAGCAGAAGGATCTCCTGAGTCCAGAAATGAGGCTATGGTGGCCATGAACAAGTCACTGCACTCCAGTCTGAGCAATAGATTAAACTGGTAAAAAATTTAAAGAAATCTTTTCTTTATTTATTTTTATGACTTGGGTTATCACTGTGTTGCTCAGGCTGGAATGCAGTGGCATGCTCAAGGTCACCGCAGCCTTGATCTATTGGACTCAAGCGATCCATCTGCCTCACCCTCCAAGTAACTGGAATTACACATGTGCTAACCCATGCCTGGCTAATATTTTGATTTTTATTGCACAGACGAGGTGTTACCAAATTTCCCAAACTGGTGTCGAACACCTGAACTCAGGCTTTCCTCTCACCATGTTCTCCCAAAGTGCTGGAATGACAGGCATGAGCCACCACACCTGGTCTTTTTTTTATTTTTAAAATGTCCATTTTAGCCAGGTGAGTTGGTACATGCCTGTCACCCCAGCATTTTGGCAGGCAGAGGCTTGAGGATTGCCATAGGCCAGGGATTCAAGAGCAGCCTGGGCAACTAAGCAAGACCTCTGCTCTACAATAAATAAAACAACTAGCCGGGCATGGAGGTGCATGCCTGTATTTCCAGCTACCTTGTAGGTGAAAACCTGTAGTTCCAGCTACTAGGAAGATTGAGGCACAAGGATCACCTGAGCAAAGACAACTAAGGCTGTGGTAGCCTTGAGAATGCCACTGCTCTCCAGCCTCTGCTGCTCTCCAGCAACAGAGTGAGACTTGCTGAATAAATAAATAAATAAATAAATAAAGAATTAGGATTCAATTTTTTAATGTAAATTCCAGCCAAATATTTCTTTCTTTCTTTTTATGAATCGTATTCTCACTGTGTTGCTCAAGCTGTAATGCAGTGGCACGTCAAGGCCACTGCAGCCTTGACCTATTGGGCCCAGGTGATTCTTCTGCCTCACCCTTCAAGTAGCTGAAACTATAGGTGTGCACGACCATGCTTGGCTAATATTTTGATTTTATTGTAGAGACCAGGTCTCACCAAATTGCCCAAACTGTTCTCGAACACCTAGACTCAGGCAATCCTCTCACCTTGGCCTCCCAATGTACTGTGATGACAAGTGAGAGCTACCACACCTGGCCTTTTAAAAAAATGTCCGTTTTAGCTAGCTGAGGTGACTCACACATGTCATCCCAGCACTTTGGTAGGCAGTGGCAAGAGTATTGCCGGAGCCCAGGGCTTTGAGACCAGTCTAGGCATCTAGGCAAGACCTCCGGTCTACAATAAATAAAACAACTAGCTGGGCAGGTCAGTGCATGCCTGTATTTCCAGCTATTTTGTAGGTTCAAGCCTGTAGGTCCTGCTACTAGGAAGACTGAGGCAGAAGGATCAGGTGAGCCAAGCACACCGAGGCTGTGCTGGCCATGAGCATGCCACAGCTCTTCAGCCTGGGCAAGAGAATGAGACTATCTAAAAATAAATAAATAAATAAAGAATTTGGATTCAATTTTTTGATTTAAATTCCAACCAAATCATTTATCCATCTTTCTTTTTTTCTGAGTCGGGTTCTCACTCTGTTGCCCAGACTGGAATGCAGTGTCATGCTCAGACCACTGCAGCCTGGACCTATTTGGCTCAGGCAATCCTTCTGCCTCACCCACCAAGTAGCTGCAACTGCAGGTGTGTGCCACCCTGCCCTGCTAATACTTTGATTTTTATTGTAGATGTGAGTTCTCACCAAATTGCCCAAACTGGTCTGAAACACCTGGACTCAGGTAATTCTCTCACCTTTGCTTCCCAAAGTGCTGGGATGACAGGCATGAGCTACCACACTACCCCTCTGGTTTTTTTGTTGTTGTTGTTTTAATGTCAGCTTTAACTGGGTGAGGTGGCTCATGACTGTCATTCCCCATTTTGGCTGGCAGAGGCGAGAGGATTGCCTTAGGCCAAGGGTTCGACACGAGCCTGAAAACTTGGAGTCCTTAGGTCTGCAATGAATAAAAAAGTATGTGGGCATGGTGGTGCATGCCTGTATCCAGCTTCTGTGTAGGCCAAAGCCTGTAGTTCCAGCTATTGGGAAGACTGAGGCAGAAAGATTGGTTGAGCCAAGCAGACTGAGGCTGCAGTGGTCATGAGCATGCCACTGCTCTCCAGCATGGGCAAAAGAGTGAGACAGTAAAAAAAAATTAAAGAATAAGGATTCAATTTTTTGATGTAAATTCCAGCCAAATCATTCATTCTTTTTTTTTTTTCTGAGTTGGGTTCTCACTTCGTTGCCCAGGCTGGAATACAGTGATAAGCATATGACCTCTGCAGCCTCGACTTACTGGGCTCAGGCAATCGTTCTGCCTCACCTGCCAAATAGCTGGGACTACAGTCGTGCACCTCTATGCCCGGCTAATATTTTTATTTTTATTCTAGAGATGAGATCTCACAAATTTTCCCAAAGAAGTCTCAAACACCTGGATTCAGGCAATCCGCTCACCTTGGCCTCCCAAATGGCTGGGATGACAGGCATGAGCCACCACGCCCAGCTCTCTCTCTTTTATTTAAAAGTCTGCCTTAAGTGGGTGAGGTGGCTCATGCTTGTCATTCCAGCATTATGGCAGGCAGAGGCGAAATGATTGCCTGAACCCAGGGTTTCGAGACCAGCCTGGGCAACTTGATGAGATCACAACTCTACAAATAAAAAAGTAGGCAAACACGGTGGGGTATGCCTGTATTTCCAGCTATTTTGTAGGCCAAAGCCTGTAGTTCCAGCTACTTGGAAGACTGAGGCAGAAGGATCGCCTGAGTCAAGCCGACAGAGGCTGCAGTACAAATGCGCATGCCACTGCTCTCAAGCCTGGGCAACAGAATGAGTCTGGCTAAAAAAAAAAATTAAAGAATTAGGATACAATTTTTTGATATAAATTCCAGCCAAATCTTTCATACGTTCTTTTTTTCTGAGTTGGGTTCTCACTCTGGAATGCAGTGGCACACTCATGGCCACCAAAGCCTCAGCCTACTGGGCTCAGGCAATCCTTCTACCTTACCCTCCAAGTAGCTGGAACTACAGGCGTGCACCACTATGCCCTGCTAATATTTTGATTTTTGTTATAGCGATGAGGTCTCAACAAATTGCTGAAACTGGTTTCAAAAACTTGCATTCAGGAAATCCTCTCACTGTGGCCTCCCATAG
>NW_007247546.1:4563-8681 GCF_000164805.1 Carlito syrichta
CTGTGGTGGGCATGAGCATGCTGCTGTACTCCAGCATGGGCAACAGCGTAAGACTGGCTAAAAAATAAAAGTAAATTAAAGAATTAGGATTTAATTTTGTGATGTAAATTCCAGTCAAATCTTTCATTCTTTCTTTCTTTCTTTCTTTCTTTCTTTCTTTCTTTCTTTCTTTCTTTCTTTCTTTCTTTCTTTCTATCTTTTTCTGAGTTGGGTTGTCACTCTGTTACTGACGCTGGAATGCAGTGACACGCTCAAGGTAATTGCAGCCTGGACCTACTGGGCTCATGAGATCCTTTCGCCTCACCCTCCCATTAGCTGGAACTACATGCATGTGCCACAATGTCTGGCTAATATTTTGATTTTTATTGTAGAGATGAGATCCCACTAAGTTGCCCAAACTGGTCTTGAACACCTGGATTCAGGAAATCCTCTCACCTTGGCCTCCCAAAGTGCTGAGATGACAGGCATGAGTCACCATGCCTGGCCTTTTTTTTTCTAATTTTGTAGTGTCTGTTTTAGCTGGGTGAGGTTGCTCACACATGTCATCCCAACACTTTGGCAGACAGAGGTGAGAAGATTGCCAGATCCCAAGGCTGTGAGACCAGCCTGGGCAACTAGGGAAGACCTCTGCTGTACAGTAAATAAAACAACTAGAGGGGCAAGGTAGTGCATGCCTGTATTTCCATCTACTTTGTAGGTCAAAGCCTCTAATTCCAGCTACTGGGAAGACTGAGGCAGAAGGATGGCCTGATCCAAGATGACCGAGGCTTCAGTGGTCATGTGCATGCTATCAGTCTCCATGGGCAACAGAATGAGACTGGCTAAATAAATAAAATAAAAAATTTGGAGACAATTTTTTGATGTAAATTCCAGCTAAATATTTCTTTCTTTCTTTTTATGAATCTGGTTCTCACTGTTTCTCAGGCTGGAACGCAGTGGCACGCTTAAGAACACCACTGCCTCGATTGATTGGGCTCAGGCGATCCTTCTGTCTCAGCCTCCATGTAACTGAACTACAGTCATGCACCACCCTGCCCAGCTAATATTTTCATTTTAATTGTAGAGACAAGATCTCACCAAATTGCCCAAACTAGTCTCAATCACCTGGACATAGGCAATCCTCTCACCTTGGCCTCCCAAAATGCTGAGATGACAGGCATGAGCCACCTCGCCTGAACTTCTTATTTTTTTTAATGTCTGCTTTAAGTGGGTAAGTGGCTCACACTGGTCATCACACCATTTTGGCAGGCAGAGGTGAGAGGATTGTCTGAACCCAGGGGTCTGATACCAGCCTGGGCAACTTGATGAGACACCAGCTCTAAAATGAATAAAAGCTACATGGACAGGGTGGTCCATGTCCGTATTTCCAGCTACTTTGTAGGCTAAAGCCTGTAGCTCCAGCTACTGGGAAGACTGAGGCAGAAGAATCTCCTGAGCCCACAGGAGGCTATGGTGGCCATGAGCATGTAACTGACTTCAACCTGGCAACAGAGTGAGACTGGCAAATAAATTAAAGAATTAAGATTCAATTATTTGAAGTAACTTCCAACCAAATACATCTTTCTTTCTTCTTAGGAGCTGGGTTCTCACTGGGTTGCTCAGGCTGGAATGCAGTGGCATGCTCTATGGCACTGAAGCCTTGATCTATTGGGCTCAGGCCATCATTCTGCTTCAACCTCCAAGTAACTGGAACTACAGGCATACATCGCCATGCCTGGCTAATATTTTGTTTTTTATTGTAGAGACAAGGTCTCACCAAATTGCCCAAACTAGTCTTGAACACCTGGACTCAGGCAACCCTCTTACCTTGGCCTCCCAAAGTGCAGGGAAGACAGGCATGAGCCACCACACTCTTTTAAAAAAAATTAAAAATGTGCATTTTAGTTTGGTGAGCTGGCGCTCACCTGTCATTCCAGGCTTTGAGACCAGCCTGAGCAACTAGCCACAACCTCTGGTCTACAATAAATAAAACAATTAGCTGTGCATGGTATGCATTCCTGTATTTCAAGTTACTTTGTAGGCTAATACCTGTAATACCAGCTTCTGGGAAGACTGAAGCAGAAGGATTGCCTAAGCCAAGCAGAACAAGGCTGTAGTGGCCATGAGCATACCACTGCTCTCCAACCTGGGAACAGCTTGGAGACCATCCAGAAAAGCAGAGTGAGACTGCCCCCCCAAAATTAATTAATTAATTAGGATTCAATTTTTTGATATAAATTCCAGCCAAATCTTTCATTCTTTCCTTTTTTTTCTGATTCAAATTGCCCAGGCTGGAATGCAGTGACACTCTCAGGGCCACTACAGTCCTGACCTACTGAGCTCAGGCAAACCTTCCACCTCACCCTCCAATAGCTGGAACTATATGTGTGTTCCATCATGCTTGGCTAATATTTTGATTTTTATTGTAGAGACAAGATCTCACCAATTTACCGGAAAAAAAGTATCAAACACCTGGACTCAGGCAATCCTCTCAACTTCACCTCCCAAAATGTTGGAATGACAGGTGTAAACCACCACACCAGCCCTGTTTTTTTTAAAAAATGTCTGCTTTAAGTGAGTGAGATTGGTCATGCCTGTCATCCCAGCATTTTGGTAGGCAGAGGCGAGATGATTGCCTAAGCCCAGGGATTCAAGACCAGTCTGGGCAACTTGATGAGACCTTAGGTCTAATGAATAAAAAACTAGGTGGGCATAGTGGTGCATGCCTGGATTTCCAGCTATACTGTAGGCCAAAGTCTATAGCACCAGCGACTGGGAAGACTGGCAGAAGAATCGCATCAGTCAAGCCAACCGAGGTTGCGGTGGCCATGAGCATGCCACTGCTCTCCAGCCTGGGCAACAGAGTCAGGCTGGCTAAAAAAAAAAAACAATTAAAGAATTAGGATGCGCTTTTTGATATAAATTCCAACCAAATCTTTCATACTTTCTTTCCTTTTGTTCTGAGTCAGGTTCTCACTCTGTTGCCCAGGCTGGAATGCAGTGGCGCATTCACAGCCACTGCAGCCTAGACCTACTGTGCTCAGGCAATCCTTCTGCCTCATCCTCCATGTAGCTGGAAGTACATGCATGTGCCATAGTGCCCAGCTGATATTTGTTTTTTACTGTAGAGAGGAGATCTCACCAAATTGCCCAAACTGGTCCCAAATACCTGAATTCAGGGAATCCTCTCACCTTGGCCTCCCAAAGTGCTGAGATGACAGGCATGAACCACCATGCCTAGTCCTTTTTTTTATTTTTAAAATGTCCGTTTTAGCTGGGTGAGGTAGCTCATGCCTATAATCCCTGCACTTTGGCACACAGACGCGAGAGGATTGCCTGAGCCCAAGACTTCAATATCAGCTTGGGCAAACTGACCAGATTGCATCTCTACAATAAAAAAAACAACTAGCCAGGCATGTGTGTGCATACCTGTATTTTCAGCTACTTTGTAAGACAAAGCCTGTCATTCCAGCTACTGGGAAGACTGAGCAGGAGAATCGCCTGAGTCAAGCAGACCATGGCTGCAGTGGCCATGCGCATTCCACTGCTCTCCAGCATGGCCAAAAGAGTGAGATGGGAAAAAAATATTAGAGAGTCAGGATTCAATTTTTTGATGTATCTTCTGGTCAAATCTTTCTTTCTTTCTTTTTCTGAGTGCAGTTTCAACTCTGCTGCTCAGGCTGGAATGTGTCATCATGCTCAAGGCCACCACAGCCTCGACCTATTCGGCTCAGGTACCTGCACCCACCAAGTAGCTGCAACTGCAGGTGTGCGCCACCCTGCCTGGCTAATATTTGGGGTGATAGTGAGGCCAAGGTGAGAGCATGGGCAACAGAGAAGACTGAGGGCCCAAGCATGGATGATGGTGGAGTACAAGGGAGGACTGCAGAGGCCAAGAGTGAGAGCGCGAATGATGGTGTCGGCTGAGGGTGCGATCGTGAGGGACGGCAGAGGTTGAGGACTCAAGCTTGAGTGAGAGCAGAAGCCAAAGCTGTGAATGGGACTGACAGTGTCAGCCAAGAGTGTGAACACAAAAGGCAGCGGTGGGCAAGGGCACAAGTGTGAGGGACAATTTTGTTAAAGAGAGTGAGTGTGAGGGACAGTGTTGACCGAGGGCATGAGTGTGAGTGACAATGGTG
>NW_007247547.1:0-5481 GCF_000164805.1 Carlito syrichta
TCCAAAACCCGAAACCCACAGGACTTAAGAGAGAAGATAGACAAATGGGACCTTATTAAACTGACAAGCTTCTGCAAAGCCAAAGAAACCATCAAGAGAGCAGGGAGACAGCCTACAGACTGGGAAAAAGTATTTGCCAACTCTAGGTCTGACAAAGGCTTAACATCCTGGATCTACAGGGAACTGAAAGGTACTGAAAAGAAGAAAACAAACAACCCCATTCTAAAATGGGCAAAAGATATGAACAGACACTTCACAAAAGAAGACATCCGTCGCAGCCAACAAACACATGAAGAAATGCTCAACCTCACTAATCATCAGGGAGATGCAAATCAAAACCACACTGAGATACCACCTAACTCCAGTCAGAATGGCAATTATCAACAACTCAAAAAATAACAGCTGCTGGAGAGGGTGTGGTGAAAAGGGAACACTTCTACACTGTTGGTGGGAGTGTAAACTAGTGCAACCTCTGTGGAAAGCAGTGTGGCGATTCCTAAAAGCTCTAAAAATTGACCTTCCATATGACCCCGCAATCCCCCTACTGGGAATATACCCTGAAGAACACAAATCACTCTATAAAAAAGATACCTGCACACGTATGTTTATCGCAGCATTGTTCACAATAGCAAGAACCTGGAAACAACCATGCTGCCCATCAAAAGAGGACTGGATTAAAAAAATGTGGTACATATACACGATGGAATACTATGCAGCCATAAAAAGGAACAAAATCAAGAATTTCACAGCAACCTGGATGGAACTAGAGTCTATAATACTGAGTGACCTCTCACAGAAACAAAGATCCGAGTATCACATGTTCTCACTCATATAATGGACCTTGAACATCCAATGTAATACTATAAGAAAAATGACTGACAGTACTGGGAAACTATGGGGGAAGGGGGATGGGACTAACAGTAGCAAATATCTGTCTGGGGATGGGAAAACACCTCTTACCAACAGGGTGCCTGAATGAAACATAATTGTACACCTAACCCTTAACTGTACCCCACAAAACCATAATAAAAAATATTGACTAATAAAAAATAAATAAATAAATAAGGGCAATAATCCTAGCTTGAGGATAATTTTAAGAGAGTGTTTTAAAAAGAGTGGTTTAATATAATAAATATTTCCCATATGATAGCTATTGCTATTATTACTATGAATGCAGAATAAATATCTTCCTCATATACTCATATGAAAATACCAACAGGTTGCTGGTATATCCAGCAAAGTTAGGTGATTTTATTTACTTTATAAACAGTTTGGATTGTGTTTTTGTTTTTGTGTACCAACATGCTAATGCTTTCTTTTTTCCTCAGTTTTGATAAATTAACCATTTTTTCAAGATACTTTTATTTGTTGGCCATAAGAACAAGAATAGTAGCCGGGCTTGGTGGCTCAGCCTGTAATCCCGTGCCTTTGGGAGGCTGAGGTGAGTGGATTGCCTGAACCCGTGGGTTCGAGACCAGCCTGGGCAGGCGAGACCTCATCTCTACAATAAATCAAAAAAATTAGCCGGGCATGGTAGCATGCACCTGTAGTTCCAGGTACTTGGAAGGCTGAGCCGGAAGGATCGCCGGAGCCCACCAGGTCGAGGCTGCGGTGGCTGGGAGTGGCCACTGCACTCCAGTCTGGGTGACAGTGAGACTCCAACTCAAAAAAAAAAAAAAAAAAGAACAAGAATAGTAGCATTGAAAGCCATTTGAAATGCTATGCAATTTAGGGCAAGAAATAAAGGCAGAAAATTGGTATGTTTAATTATTCGTGCCCCTAAAACAATACCATTTAAAGGTCAACATTGTGAACAAAGGGTTACTAATATGCATGCATACATTTTAAGTTTTACAACCTAAAATAATAACTTTTCAGTTGAGATAGAATTCTCTTAACTAGTGAATTTAAAATATATTTAAGCCCTTCATTTCCAATCTTTTCAAGAAGCAGTACACTTTTTTAAGCTTAAAAAAAAGACCTATCAGGTGTCATTAAAGTGCTTTTAATATCTTATAATTTAGCTGGGTGCAGTGGCACATGTCTGTAGTCCTAGCTACTTGGGAGGCTGAGGCAAGAGAATCATTTGAGTTCAAGAATTTGAGGCCATCCTGGGAAACATAACAAGACCCCATCCCTGAAACAAAATATTTAGTAATTTAAGAAATATTAAGTAATATTTAAAACTACTATAAATGCAGCAGTGTTTTCAAAATATTAAAAAGTATTGGCCAAATACGGTGGTTCAGTCTATAACACTTTGAGAGGCCAAGACAAGAGTATTACCTGAGGCCACGTGTTCGAGACCAGCCTAGGCAACAATAAATCACAAAAACTAGCCAGGCATGGTGGCATATGTCTGTAGTTCTAGCTACTTGGAAGGCTGAGGTATAAGGATCGCCTAAGCCCAGCAGGTCGAGACTGCAGTGGCTATGAGCATGGCTCTGCTTTCCAGCCTGGGTGATAAGAGTGAGACTTCAACTTAAAAAAAAAAAAGTATTAACAGAAACATATACATATATTTGACAAAATAGTAACAAACGTATGAGACATATTGATTCCTTCTGTAGAGACTATTTGGTGCTAACATGGATCCAACCCCCTTTGTCACCCAGGGGTCACATAAGACACCTCTCCAGTAAATTGTGATTACCTTAGTCAGTATCACTAGAACAAAGGAGAGCGCCTATTTCTTTTTGTTTCTTCCTTGTACTCCATAGAAGAGAAGCAAGGTGGGCAAAACTTGCACAGATTGATATAAGAGGGGGCACAGAAATACAGCACCAAAATGTAACTTTAGCTCACAATCCCCCATTTACAATGTCCCCAAGAAATGGTCAGGTCATCATCAGCTCCTAGAAGGAGATTTAAATAACCGATTGTACTCATTGGCTAGGAGATTTTTCAAGGAGTTAAGGGGGAGAAAACCAGAAAGGTGGTGAGGAATATCACAGGTGAGTAAACAAGGTCTCAGGGGAAAAGCACAGCAATTAGAAATCAAGTCTCCAGGGGAAAGTGAGGAGAATGGAGGATAGGGATTCATTCTGAAACTGAGTACAAATAATGATGTTACAAGTACAGTTCAACTTCAGTTGAGAGAAGAGAAAGGTAACAAAGAGTATAAGCATGTAATTGTCTAATGTGATCTCAGAGACAGGACAAGGTCAAAGGTTTAGAAGTAGAACACTGGGATATTGGCCATAACGATCAGAGCTTGCCACACTTAGTCCTAATCAGTAAATAAAACAAAACAAAACAAAAAACTCAAATGATGTGCAGAACATCAAATATATCAGAGACATGCCTTCAAATGACTAGCTGTTCAGGGTAAATACCTAGGACAAACCTTGAAAACAGAACTCAAGATATAGCCACTTTAACCTGAAATCGACCTTTTATTACTTGGTATTAAATAAGAAATATTGCAATAGATAAGAGAAACTACGTCAATGAAATCTTAGTTTTTATGCTACATTATAAATAATGATTCAACAGATAAACTATGGAGAACTTTCAAAGAGCTAGGTGTTATGAATATATAGCTCACCCATTCAGTCATCTTTTTTATTTAGTGCCCACAATCTACCAAGTATTCTGTTAAGGAGATGATTGCTATGAAAGAAAGAAACACTGTGGTGGGAAGGCATGGCCACGAAGGTTAAAAAAAGAAGAAGAAGAAGAAAGGATAAGGTGAAAGAAAACACAGGGAAGATGTTTAAATTTTAACTGGAGATTCAGAAACATACCAATATTTTTAGAAAACAGGATCTGGGTTGGGATTAGGATAGTAGGGTAGTGAATAAATAAATAGAACAAAGCCAAAAAGGAAATGTGGGGAGTGGGGAGATTTTGGAACAAGACATGGATCTTCCCTCTGCAATGGCTCAGCCTGTAATCCTGTGCCTTTGGGAGGCTGAGGTGAGTGGATTGCCTGAGCCCGCGGGTTCCAGACCCACCTGGGCAGCGAGACTTCATCTCTACAATAAATCAAAAAATCAGCCGGGCGTGGTAGCACATGCCTGTAATTCTGGCTACTTGGAAGGCTGAGGCGGAATGATCGCTGGAGCCCAGCAGGTCGAGGCTGCGGTGGGCGGGAGCGCGGCCACTGCACTCCAGTCTGGGTGACAGAGTGAGACTCCAACTCAAAATAAAATAAAATAAAATAAGTAAAAAAATTTCTATCTTATAAGGAAGATGGCACGTATATAAAACTATTTTTAAAACACAGAAAATTATTAAAATGTTTTAGCAGAAAATCCAGACTATATAGAATCCAGAGTTAACATTAGTAAGAAAAATTAAAATTAGATGACTTTATGTTGCCTTCTGAGCACAGAAAAAATATTAGCAAGAATTCTTAAAAAAAAAAAAAAAAAAAGTAGTGCTACCTTACCTCAATCCACCATGAATAAGGAAGTCTACTGGATGACACAAGGAAACTTCTCATTGTTTAGAATGAGGGTCAGACTGAGAGCACTTACGATTCTTCAGATAAATGTTAAGTCTTTGTAAAGGTCTAAAATGCCACTAAAATAAAAATCCCAGGGTAAGACACTTTGACAAATAAGGATTATTTAATCATTTTAAAGTAAAATTGAATTTGCATAAACATTAGGACAAAAGGTGAAATGAGAAGTATTGATGAGAAGACAGCAGTGATTTCCTTAATAAATTATTTGAGACCTTTAAGGAAGAGGATATGATGCTAGTAAGAAGGAAAAAAAATGATGTTGATAAGGCATTACATTGGAGCAGGGGTGGAAAGTTTTTTCTAAAGAATTGAAAAATCAATGTCTTCATTTAAAGTTATTAAAGGACAAACTAAGCCTGTTGTTCACATCTAATGCACTCCTGATTTAAAATGAAAACTGTGTTTTATTATTCTAAAAATTCCAGGATCTCATCAAGAACACAAACTTGGAAACAGAAGCCTCAAACCTTAAATGTTGTTAAATGCTTGATATTGGCTTGAGCACAAATGATTCTCTTCTGTGATTTGGAATTTATTCTTCAGGCAGTGGGGAATCCTTGAATGTTTAGAGAAGGGAAGTGACATGATCAAAGCAGTCTTATGAAAAGGTTGAATACACCAGTGATATACAGAATGAATAAAGGAAAGAGATGAGAAGACTAGAAAATTTAAAAAATTATAATTAAAAGTCAGTTTTATTGGGTCAAACAATAAATATCTGTGGTGGCAGGTAAACTGGTGCCATAAAAGGAGCTTGGTCTTGATACATAGTTGGATTTGAAAACAAGAACAAGGGGGCACCAGAGAAAAGTGCTTTTAATTAAAAGAATCTTAATTTGTTGGGAAAATCTGTTTTGGAGTGGTAGGGAAGAATAGAAGATGGATTTTGGTTGAAGTTTATTGATTGTAAGAATGCCAAGGGACAATCAGATGGAAATATTTATAGATCACTAGACTGGAATCCCAGGGATTAACTAGAGATTTTTTTTTTTTTTTTGAATTGGGGTCTC
>NW_007247547.1:5722-19048 GCF_000164805.1 Carlito syrichta
CACTCACCTCAGCCTCCCAAAGGCACGGGATTACAGTCTGAGCCACCGAGCCCGGCTTAACTAGAGATTCTTATTTGGGAGTCATTTGTATCAGTGGTTCCCAATTGGGGTTAATTTTTCTCTCAAGGTGACATTTAGCAATGTATAAAGATATTTCTGGTTTTTACCAGATGATGAAAACCAGTTTTCACCAGAGAAACAAAACGAATAGAATATAGATAGACATTGATACAGATACAGATATTGATACAGGCACAGAGAGAGATATATTGATATAGATACAGATTAGAAATAGGCATATAGACTGGGCTCGGTGGCTCAACCTGTAATCCCAGCACTTTGAGAGTCTGAGGGGGTAGATTGCCGGAGTCCACAAGTTCAAGACCAGCCCAGGCAACTTGGCAAGATCTCATCTCTACAATAAATCAAAAATTAGCTGGGTGTGGTAGCACGTACCTGTAGTTCTGGCTCCTTAGAAGGCTGAGGTGGAAGGATTGCTGGAGCCCAGCAGGTCGACACTGGGGTAACTGTGAGTGTGCCACTACACTCCAGCCTGGGTGACAGAGTGAGACTCCAACTCAAAAAAAGAAAACAAGAAAAAGAAAGAAAGAAAAAGAAAGAAAGAAAGAAAGAAAAAGAAAGAAAGAAAAGAAAAGAAAGAAAGAGAGAGAGAGAGAGAGAGAAAGAAAGAAAAAGAAAGAAAGAAAGAAAGAAAGAGAAAGAAAAAGAAAGAAAGAGGCATATATAGCAACATAGTCAAAGAGATTGATTATGAGGAATTGGTATATAGGACTATGGAGACTGAGAAACCCCATGATCTGCTAGTTGCAAGCTGGAGATCCAGGGAAGCTGGTGGTGTAGTTCCAGTCCAAGTCCAAAGACTAAGAATTAGAAGTGAAAATGGTGATAAGTACCAGTTCAAGGGCCAATGTGCTAGATAAAAAAGACAGAGAGTAAAACTTCTCCCTTTCTCATTTTTGTGTTCTATTCAGGCCTTGATGAATTACCCTACTGGAGAAGGCAATCTGCTTTATTCTATGTATTCAAATGTTGATCTCTTTTGGAAACCTTCTCACAAACAAAACCTGTGTTTAACCAGTTTAGTTTGATATCTGAAACAATGTTTAACCTAATATCTGGGCAGCCTGTGAACAAGTCAAGTTGGCACATAAAATTAACCATCGCATGTTTTCCCTTTGTCAACTTGGCACCCATAACCATACTGGATCTCCAAATAAAGACAACAACATTATAATTCCACCAAACATGATACAACTGTGCTGCATAAAGCCAGAAACATACTAACCCCTTCCTCAGAAAAGAAGATAAAGTTCTTGAGTGATGTTTTCTCTTTTCCTTGATATTGCATAGCTTAAATACTATAGTGTACAATTCAGAACACTTAAAAACTGTGATATAAAGTCAATACATCTTATGTTAAGAGAATAAGAGAGGAAGGAAAACAAAGATATTTGCTATTCACATATGCACAAAGTTACTCATTACAAAATAAGGAGGATATACTCATGAAACTTACAATCTTCATCTGTAACTGCTCATATGGTCATAATAATTACATCTACTTTCATCCATTCTGTATTCTCTTTGTCTTCAGCATATATGTATTCTTTTTGTCTTCAGCATATATTTCTGCTGGTTGTTTACCTGGTAGGGTGACCCAAACCTACATTGCTGAAAAATCTGGGTAATTAATAATCCTGACTGGAATGGGTTATTGTAGTTTTCCATTGACCATAATCACAGGGCATGGAATACTTAGAGTACCCCTAAGTGATCTCCTGGACTCCATACATACTCTTCCATAACTCAACTGTGGACTAGTAGTCCAAGTTTTCCTTGTTAGTCAGGATCATTTACACTACCCCCTCCCCTTTTTTTTCTTTTTTGCCTGTTGATTTAGAGGCATGGAGTCCAAAGTGGCTAGGTGGCAGTCTTAACATTTAGTTTAATGGAATTGTCGTTGTGTCTCCTGTTGGAAACATTCCTATCTCTGGAACTAAGACCTCAAGGGCAGTAGAGCATATGTCTATAGTAAAAGGAAATAAAAATTTGCTAATGAGTCACTGGGCACATTGGTTAGTGGTATCAGTCCCATTTTTACCCCTTGTTTCTTTGATCTGTGAATTTTGACTATGGGAGAAACAGCATTATATACTGAATGCTGATTCAGACCATACAACACCTGGAGAACCTTGCCCTTATCTGTGCTGTAACTAAGTTTTCAAAAGGCCATTCCATTATTCTGTAGAAGCCATCATTTCGGCTTTGTGGGGAACAGGGTAAGACTGGTGAATTCCATGAACATGTGTCCATTGCCATACTTATTTTGCTATAAAGTGAGTCCTTTGATCAGAAGCAATGGCTGTATAGAATACCATGATAGATAAGACATTCTAAAAGTCCACGGATGGCAGTTCTGGCAGAAACATTTCTTAGGAAAGGCAATTTGCACTCAGAGTATCTGATCCAGTAACTAAACATTGCTTTTTCATGATGGAAGTGGTCCAATATAATCAACTTGTAACTAGGCAGTTGCCTGGCCTGTGGAATGGTGCTATCTCAGGGTCGTCTCAGTGTCAATATCTGCTGTTGGCATACTAGGCACTCAACAATGGCCATAGCCAAGTCAATATTGGTGAGGAGATGTTCATGTTGCTAAGCCCAGGTAAAGCCTCCATCTCTACCACAATGGCCCTAGCTCATGGGCCCACTGGACAACGATAGTGGTAGCTGGGGTAAAAGGTTGACTGGTATCCACTGAATGGTTCATTTTATCCACTTGATTATTAAAATCCTTCTCTGCTGAGGTCAGTCATCCTTTGATGAGCATTCACATGGGACAGAAATATCTTCGCATTTTTTGCTCATTTAGAGGGATCTATCCATATACCTTCTCCCCAGATTTTCTTATCACCCTTTTTCAATCATGTTCTATTCATGCCTCTGACTATCCAACCAAGCTGTTGGTTGACCACAGCCCACAAATCAATGTATAATTGCACATCTGACCAATTTTCCTTCAAAGCAAAGCGAACAAGCAGATACACTGCTTGAAGTTCTGCCAGTTGGGAGGATTTTTCTTCACCACTGTCCTTCAAGGTTGTCCCAGGAAGAAGCTGTAGTGCTGCAGATGTCCACTTTCAGGTTTTACCCACATATTATGCAGAACCACAGATTTCTGTCTTCTCTTTCTTTGACAACAAATCATAGCAAACTCTCCGTGAGGCCATAGAAGCAGGCTGGAAAAAAAAAGACAATGTAGCAGCAGTGGGGCTCATGGGCACTTCCTCATGAAACCTATTGTGCCATCAAGAGCTATTCGGTCCTAATTATGTATACACCATTTTCATTTGATGATAGAGAGCTACTGTGCAAACCCAACTTTATGGTTTGGTGGGTGAGATAGCATCCAATTCATGATGGGCATGTCAGTTCACGTGGCAACATGGTGGCCTGTGGTTAAGCATTCAGTCTCTCCTAATAAGCATTCAGTCTCTCCTAAGGCCTGCTAGCAGACCAAGAGCAATTTCTCAACAGCAGAGATATTATCTGCATAGGATGGCAGGACATTGCCTTCTAAAATCCTAAGAGTCTGTGCTGCAATTCACCATAAGTGCCTGCCAAAAACTTCAAACAGCATCTCTTCTGCCAATGACATTTCAAGCATCATTGGATTTGCTGGATTGTATGACTCATGCAATAAAGCAGCTCACACAGCAGCCTGGACCTGTTACAGAGCCCTCTCTTGTTCTGGGCACCACTCAAAATAAACAGCCTTTCAGGTCACTCAGTAAATGGACCAGAGTAACACACTCAGATGAAGAGTATGTTGCCTCCAAACTCCAAATAGACCCACTAGACATTATGCCTCTTTCTTGGTTGAGGAGAGGCAAAATGAAACAACTTATCTTTTATCTTAGAAGGAATATATCAACATACCCCACACCACTGGATGTCTATACATTTTACCAAGGTAAAAGGCCCCTGAATTTTAGTCAGATTTATTTCCCACTCTCTGACACTAAAAAGTCTCATCAGTAAGTCTAGAGTCACTACTTTCTGCTCAGTAGTTCCAATTAGTATGTCATCAATGTAATGGAATAGTGTGATATCTTGTGGAAGTGAAAAGTGATCAAGATCCCTGTGAACTAAGTTATAATAAAGGACTAGAAAGCTGATATGACCCTGAGACAGGACAGTGAAGGTGTATTGCTGGACTTGCCAGCTGAAAGCAAACTGCTTCTGGTGATCTTTGTTAACAAGTATTGAGAAAAAGCAAGCAGGCTTGGTGGCTCAGCCTGTAATCCCACGCTTTGGGAGGCTGAGGTGAGTGGATTGCCTGAACCCACAGGTTCGAGACCCGCCTGAGCAACTTGGTGAGACCTCATCTCTACAGTAAATCAAAAAAATTAGCCGGGCATGGTAGCGCGTGCCTGTCGTTCCAGCTACTTGGAAGGCTGAGGCGGAAGGATCACCGGAGCCCAGCAGGTCGAGGTTGCAGTGGCCGGGAGCAGTCACTGCACTCCAGTCTGGGTGACAGAGTGAGACTCCAACTCAAAAAAAAAAAAAATTTGCCAGATCAATAGCTGTGTGCCAGGTATCAGGAGATGTGCTAATTTTCTCAAGCAATGAAACCACATCTGATAGAGCAGCTACAATTGTAGTTACCACTTGTTTAAGCTTATGATAATTCACTGTCATTCTTTAATATCTGTTCGGCCAAGTAAGCAAATTGAATGGGGATATAATGGGATTCCCCACCCCTGTACTTTCAAGTCCTTGATAGTTGTACTAATCTTTGAAATCTCTTAAGGAGTATGACTTTTGGTTTACTAATTTCCTAAATAAAGGCAGTTCTAGTGGCTTCCACTTGAACTTTTCCACCACAATAGCCCTCACTCCACAGATAAGGAAACCAATGTTGAGGACTGTGTTAACTGCTGGGTATGTCTATTCCAGTTATGCATTCTGGAACTGAGGAAATAACCACAAGATGGGTTTGAGAACCTGGGTCTGCTGTGAGACAGAGCCGAGCTAAAATTCTATTGATCACCTAACTCCATAAGCCCTTACTCTGGTGGACCACAGTGACATTTTGGGTTTCCTGGAGTCAATTCCAGTTCAGAACTGGTGTCTAATAGTTCCCAAAACATCTGATTATTTCATTTTCCCCAAGGTACAGTTATCCTGGTTAAAATTTACAGATCACTTTGGAGAAAGATTAACAGTATAAATTCGGGTAATAAACAAGGGTTCTTCCTCAAGGCAATCCAGCCTCCCCTTTATTCAAGGAGTCCTGAATCTATATGCTGACTCAAGTCTGAGAATTGATTGAGAGACTGTGACTCTGTTTTTATGGTTCAGGTTAAACTTTTGCTCACTTGACCTAGAATTTTTTTTGCTTACAAAGACCAGGTAAGAATTTAGTAGTCTTCTGAGGCCAGATGCAGTAGCTCATGCCTGTAATCCCAGCACTTTGGGAAGCCAAGGTGAGAAGATTGCTTGAGCCCAGTAGTTTGAGACCAGCCTGGACAATGTAGCAAGACCTCACCTCTACAACAAATCAAAATTAAAATTAAAAAATTAGCCAGGTATAGTGGCATGCCCCTGTAGTCTCAACTACTTGAGAGGCTGGGAGGGAAAATTGTTTGAGCCCAGGAGCTGGAGGTTGAGGTAACTGTGAACATGATGATGCCCTTCAGTCTAGGCCACAAAGTGAGACCCTGACAAAAAAAAAAGAAAGAAAATAAAAGAAGAAAGAGAAAGAAAGAAAAGAAATGCAAGAATTTCACTTCAAGGAACACCATAATCAGCTAACCTACACTACACAATTGCAGAAGTCAGACTATTCTGATAGTTGCTTTTACCCTGCTACCCTTTATGGTAACCAGGGCCACCTAGCTTTTGGCAATTTAGTGCTATTACTTAGCCTTGGCCCCTGCAACCCTGACATCCAATTACTCCCATTACTTTTAGATTTCTCAGTTCAGTAACTGCAGTCACCGCTCCCCCACCCCCAACCCCCGTGAGGTCTGGTCTACAGAGAAGAGCAATCACAGAGCTCTTCAACAGAGCTTTTCAAGGATGCTGGGACTCCCCTCATAAATGAATTTCTCAAAGTCATTATGAAATATATCTGACAAAGGCCTAACATCTAGGATCTACAAGGAACTCAAATGTGCTGAAAAGAAAAAAACAAACAGCCCCATTACAAAGTGAGTAAGAGGTTTTTTGAAGTGTAGCACAGTCCTCATGGATCATCCTTTGATCCTTATCTTTAGGGACCTGCTGGGACTTGAGATTGGATATAGCTCTAGAGGCAAAGAACATGGATGAGGGTGGAGTTGAAGGCGGCAGGTCCTCAGGAGAATTAACATTATCTTGCATGTCAGCTGCTACAGAGGGTGGTGGGGAGGTGGAGAAGAAGATAACCACTGGGGATAGGAAACCCACTTCCACTGGAAAAGAAGACTCAGAATTTAAGAGCTCCGTGTCCCAAACTTTATCAGGGTCTTCCTGGACACTCCCACCCCAGCTTACTGGATCCCATTCTTTTCATATCAATGTCTTCACTTTAATAATAGATACTCTGTGAAGCTGAGTTCAACTTACATTGTAATTCAACCGATGATGGGATGCGATTCTGCATTTGATATTAAGCAACCTCAGTCCTACAAATACAAGAGATAAGGATCTCCTTCAGGGCACACATAGAAGCTTTTATGTCATGTATGCAATGTTTGAGCTGCATTACACCCTCACAGACATACCCATGTACCAGTCAATTTTGCACACAAAACTAGCAATTGCACCTTTCTAAAGCCACCTAGCTGGCAAATTTGGGAACACAGATTTGCAATCAGAAAGTCAATTTCCAAGAACATGTTTTAGCCACTAAATTGGAACATGCAGGGATTATACATATAGTATCCTCAAGAATTACACAGAGCAAAAATACTTTTACCACTTCATTTTTCTCACCAAAAATAAGTAAATCTACTCTCTCAAATATGAATAGCGGCTTCTTTCTGTGTCACTAAAAATTCCATTATGCCAACGATAGATTTCAGAGGTCCCCCTCCTGGGAGGACGTCAAATGGCAGAGGGACCTTGAGCTCCATCTAAAGCAGCACTTCTCATTTAAAGCATATTGACAAATGGGTGTGTCCAGATATAATTTATCTAATTTGTTGGTAACAATAATAAATGGCCAAGATTCCCTAGTGATATAATTTTTACCATGTAAGTTAGCACTGTATAAAAGTTAGTCCTATTATAATGCATTAATATACATAATATTTTCTTATTTTCCAATATGTTCTTTTGAGTTCTAAAGAAAGATATAAAATAAAAGCTAATAGGATTGAGGTGACCCTGAATATGTTCATATGTGAATATCACTATTTCAGAACATTAAAATATAGTCTTTGAAAATTATTGATATAATGATTAGAAGGTAGTAAACAAAACAAGTATTTAATTCCCCAAGTGTGACTTTTAAAGAATTCTCTTTAAATATAAATTATGCAGTCATTTATCATTTTATCAAAATAGATATTCTGTTTTAGTACCATTTACTCTCCATATGGTCGAGATCACAAAGTTAGAATTCATTTCATTCAAGTATGGTGGTTTCCAACTTTTTGGAACAGTGGATTGGTTTTGCAAATGAGATATATTAAGAAATTAAAATATCCATAATAGATTTTAAAGAAAAATAGAAAAGAAGGAGAAAAGTTCTGAAGCCAGGATGGGGGATCTGGGGAGGAGGATGGTTAGAAAGAACTAGAGAGTGACCATCCAGAGAGCCACTCACTTCGTTCTGCTATTTAGGCAGCTCCTTTGGCAACTTTTAGAGCTCTGTAGAACACAATGTGAAAGGGATTATCCAATATAATTTAGCACAATTTAGGTAGCAATTATTATAACCATTTCAAAATACTGCAAGTATAGTAAAGCTGTAGGTCTAATCAATAGTTTAAATAAATTTTGCTTCAAAATGTGACACTATGTAATATTCATATACATATCATTAAATGCCTCATCTCATTTTATGTGTTGAACTTTAATTTTTTGATTTTCAAGGGATTCCACAGCATCCTGAGGCACTTAAATCATGTCCTTGCTTGTGGTTAATAATCATCTCTTGACCATATCTGCCAAAAATGAAAATGTAGTTTTTGCCATAAAAAACAGAAGTAAATTATATGCAATGAACTTTTAAATACTTATCGTTCTCTGGCACAACACTTAATTAAAGATGGAAAATTTTACTCTTTTAAACCATAATTTGGAATTATTTTTGAGTGATGGTCTATTTCTTTTGATTTTCTCTTATTTTCTGATAAACAGAGTGACTGTAATAAATCCTGATCCTGCCGTTGTCTGGGTATTTAGTAGCTATGTATTTGTTTTCTTTGATGGCAACACACATTAATATTTATAACCATTTTCCTTTGCAGCATCTCCCAGATGGCTCTGCGCCCAGTGCACATGTTGAATTTTATCTTTTACCATATCCCAGTGAAGTTCGTAGGAGGAAAACAAAATCTGTTCCAAAATGTACAGACCCCACTTACAATGAAATTGTAAGTATGATTCATGTCTTGTTCAGTCATTTTGTATTTTTCTAACCATTTTTCAGTTTAACAACCGAATATGGAGAATTTGCAGTAATTGGCAGCATTATTCCATAAAGGAAAGATATTTCCCAAAATAGTCACAGTATGGTGATCACTGTTCTTGGTGCTGTGGGCACTGGAAAATACAGATACTGCTTTCAAAGCTTTTATGAACCAATTTTCAAAGTGTGGTTATCCTCCAGCAAGAGCCCAAGACTTGCTTTGCATACTAACATTATTCCTGACTTCATCTTTGTTTTCTCTAACCTTATTCTCCTTTACCTGGGTTTGCTTATAATTTTATCATAAGATACCCTAGGTAAAACAGTAAATCTCATAAAATATCTTTTGGAAAACTAAAAACATAAACAAATACAGTTAAAGTTAATTTATATTATAAATAACTGATTTACTTGTAGTGTACAATTTGCACAGCCAATCCTCCAGCATCTTTCTAAGGCAAACGCCAACCTTTACTCTTGATTTCATGCTTTCCACTTCCTCTGTACCTTGCTCAGTTGATTTTTTGGTCTCATTTTCTTAAGCCTGTCTCATCCATTGGATCCTCCACTGAGAAATCTTAAAACACAAAAACAAAAACTCCTCAACTCAGTCTTTCTAAGCAAAATTTTTCCCTCCCTATCATCTTTAAAATTTTGCAAAATTAACTCACATAACCTCATTCACTTCAGCCTTCCTTTTTCATCCTTTAATTTTGTACAGTGTGGATTCTGACCTTTATTAACAGTGCTTTGTTTCAGTAGCATCAGCGAAGTCTTAATTGCTGAATCTAAAGAGCCCTCAGGCTCTCTTGTCCAGACCATTTACACAGCAGTACTGTTGACCAAACCCTGTTTCTTGAAACCAAATCGTTCTTTTGCTTCTAAGTTATGCCTTTGCTTAATTTTCTTCGATCTTATTCTAACTTCTCTCTCATTTTCTTTCACTGCCATCCTTGCTCTTAAAATATTGCTTGCTGGAGTTTCATGGTCTGCCCTCATCTCCTCTTCAAATATACACTCTCAGAATTATCTTGTGTATTCACAATTTTTATTTGTGACCTATATGTAGGCTGCATTTGAATTTATTCTTCAAGCCCTGACTTCTTTCTCAAGCTTTTGATCAGCACTTCTACCTGCATACTGGAATACTCCATCTGGAATGTCTCCTAGGCACTTTTAGACCAGGCTTTCCTCTTCTGTTTACCATCTCAAAAGATATCTTCTAATGACATCTCCCTCCTCACTCGTATGTCCAATTAATCACCAAATTTTGTCTTTCCTACTTGTGCAGCTACCTGCCTTTTAAATTCATCTCCTTTTTTGTTTCATTGCTCCTTCTCTGAGGTCCTTGTCACTTTGGCTATTGTAATAGCCACCTATCTACCTCCTGTCCTGTGTTTTTTTTAAATTAATCTTTCACATTTTTCCTAAGATGTCTTTAAGAATAATCATATTAATTATTTCCCTTTCAAAGTTTCCTCCATGCCCATCAAATAATGTTCTATATTTTATACATGGCGTCCATACCCCTTAAAACTTGACTCAGTGATTTCACTGGACTCAACTGTCTCTTGGAGCAATATTATTCTCAAGTTGTCTTCATTTTATTTTATTTTTGAAGTAATTGTAGAATTACATGCAGTTGTAAAAAATAATACAAAGAGAGACTCAACTGAGTTAAACTACTCCAGAGATGTCTACAATGAAGTTTCTTCTATTGATACTAGTCCTTATAGGCCACAGCCTCTAGAGCTCTTCCCCAAATCAACTCTACAAACGCGAACAAAAATGATGTGCTGTTTGCTCAAATGTACTTGGAAACCTTTTATGACCTTAAAATGGAGAGACATCCAATGACAAAAATGAAAGCCTGTGGGAACTTGGTGGAAAAAAAACTCCAGGAAATGCCACAGTTCTTGGGGCTAAAAGTGACTGGGCAACTGAACACATTGACCCTGGAGGTGATACACACACCTCGATGTGGGTTGCCTGATGTGCCTCAGTTCATGACGTTTCCAGAGAGACCAGTGTGGAATAAGCTTCATATCATCTACAGAATCAATAATTATATTTCTGACTACATCATCCAGAAAAACTTTTCAAGTATGGAGTAATCTGACCCTCCTGAAATTCAGGAAGATTAACACAGAAGAGGCTGACATTATGACAGGTTTTGTACATGGAGCTCAGAGAGACATCAGCTTTTGATGGCAGAAGTGGAGTCATCATCCACACTTTTGGACCTGGCTCTGCTATTGGAGGTGATGTACATTTTAATGGGGCCAAAATCTGGACTAAAAGTTCCAAAGGCAAAACTTGATCCTCATTGCTGTTCATGAGCTTGATCATTCTTTGGATCATGACCATTC
The DNA here is from genome assembly GCF_000164805.1 of Carlito syrichta. Taxonomy (NCBI): domain Eukaryota; kingdom Metazoa; phylum Chordata; class Mammalia; order Primates; family Tarsiidae; genus Carlito; species Carlito syrichta. The sequence goes on from NW_007247547.1 coordinate 16,736, forward strand.
CAAAGATCCAAAGGCCATAATGTTTCTCACCTACTGTTATGTTGACCCCAACACATTTCACCTCTCTGCTGAGGACATACATGACATTCAGTCCCTCTATGGAGACCCAGAAGAACACCAACACAAGCCAAAACTGACAGTTTAAAACCAACTATCTGTGACCCCAATTTGAGTTTTGATCCTGTCACTACAGTGGGAGATAAAATATTTTTCTTTCAAGACAGGTTCTTCTAGTGGAAGTTTTATGGAAGACCAAAGACCAATGTTAGTTTAATTTCTTCCTTATGGCCAACTTTGCCATCTGGCATTCAAGCTGCTTATGAAATTAAAGTCAGAAATTAAGTTTTTCTTTTTAAAGATGACAAATACTGGTTAATTAGCCATTTAAGACCACAACCAAATTATCCCAAGGCATACATTCTCTGGGTTTCCTCGACTCTTTGAAAAAAAGTTGTGCAGCTATTTTTAATTCACTTTATCATAAGGCCTACTTCTTTGTAGATGACCAGGATTGGAAGCATGATGAGAAGAGCCAATCCATGGACCCTGATTATCCCAAATTGATTACCAAGTACTTCTTAGGAAGTAGACAGTCTTCTATTTTTTTTAACTTTTAATTTTTTTATTTTAAAGATGTGGGGTACAATTCAGGGTTATGTATACAAATGTGCATTAATCAGGTACCCTTGTTGATGAGGTCTGCCCCCACTTCCCCAAGCAGATTCCCACTACTGCCAATCTCGCCTCCCAACCCCGTCACTGCAGTTTCCCACTACTGCCAATCCTTTTCTTATAGTATTTGTTTGTTTTGTTTTGTTTTGTTTTATCAATATTTTTATTTTGATATTGTGGGATACAGTTAAGGGTTAGGTATACAAATATGCTTCATTCAGGCCCCGTTGTTGATAGCAGGTGTCTCCCCATCCCCAGACAGATGTTTACTACCATTATTCCCATCCCCCACATAGTTTCCCACAACTGTCAGTCATTTTCTTATGGTAGTGTGTTGGATGAGCAAGGTCCACTATATGAGTGAGAATAGGTGATACTCAGATCTTTGTTTCTGTGAGAGGTCATGAACCAACCCCCAAAACAAAAGAAAGACAATAAGCCAAGTGGAAGAACAACTCTATAAGAACTCTATGATAAGGATGAACTCTCACATTTCAATAATTAGCCTGAATGTGAATGGACTAAATGCACCACTGAAAAGACATAGAATGGCAAAATGGATAAAATATCACCAGGCAACAATATACTGCCTTCAAGAGACCCATCTCACTAGAAAGGACATGCACAGACTCAAAGTAAGAGGATGGAAAACAAATTTTTCAGGCAAATGGAACACAAAAGAAAGGAGGAGTCGTGATCCTAATTTCAGACAAAATACCATTTAAGCTATCAAAAATTTAAAAAGATACAGAGGGCCACTACATAATGATAAAAGGTTCACTCCATCAACAAGAAATATCTATCCTAAACATATAGGCACCTAACATAGGTGCACCAACTTTTATAAAGCAACTTCTAGGAAAACTAAAGAAAGATATTGACTCTAACACCATCATAACTGGGGACTTTAATACCCCACTCACAACCCTCAACAGATCATCGGGACAAAAAATCAGCAATGAGATCCGGAACCTCAATGTGACTTTGGACCAAATGGACTAAATTGATACCTACAGAACACTCCATCCAAAGACCAGAGAATACACATTCTACTTATCACTGCATGGAACGTATTCCAAGATTGACCACATAATTGGCCATAAATCAAGCATAAGCAAATTTAAAAGGACCAAAATTCTACCATGTACCTTCTTGGACCACAGTGGAATAAAAATAAACATTAGCACCCCTCAAAACCCACAAAGACATGGTCACTAAACAGCATGATGCTAAACAACTTCTGGGTCAATGATGAAATCAAAACAGAGATCAAAAGATACCTGGAAACAAATGAAAATGAAGAAACATCTTACCAAATCTCTGGGATGCCTTAAAAGCTGTAGTAAGAGGGGAATGTATATCCCTACAAACACACATGAAGAAAATGGAAGGAGCACAAATTAACAGCCTAACAAGCCACCTAAGGAAGCTGGAAAAGCAAGACCACAAAAACCCTAATTTCAGCAGAAGAATCCAGATTACCAAAATAAAAGCCCAAATCCAGGACATAGAAGACAAAAAGACAATACAAAAAAATCAATGAAACAAAAAGCTGGTTCTTCAAAAGGATAAACAAGATTGATGGTCCCCTAGCTAGACTGACCAAGAAAAAGAAAGAAAGAAACCCAAATAAGCACAATC
>NW_007247547.1:19068-20143 GCF_000164805.1 Carlito syrichta
AACAAACTTGAAACCTCAAGGAAATGGAGGACTTTCTGTCATCACACAACCTACCTAGGTTGAAACAAGAAGAAATTGAGACCCTAAATAAACCAATAACAATCAAGGAAATTGACTATGTAATAAGAAAACTACCTACAAAAAAAAGCCCTGGACCAGATGACTTTCCAGCAAAATTCTACAAGACATTTAAGGAGGAACTGATTCCAATCCTACTGAAGCTATTTCAGGCTATTGAGAAAGATGGAACCCTCCCCAAATCATTTTATGAAGCTAACATCACATTGATACCCAAGCCAGGTAAAGATCCAACAAAGAAAGAGAACTACAGGCCAATATCTTTGATGAACATAGACTCTAAAATTCTCAACAAGATTCTAGCAAACTGGATTCAACAACACATCTCAAAAATCAACCATTATGACCAAGTAGGCTTCAGCCCTGGAATGCAAGGCTGGTTCAACATTCGTAAAACAATAAATGTAATTAAATACATCAACAGATGTCAAAACAAAAACCATATGATTATATCATTAGATGCAGAAAAAGCTTTTGATAAAATCCAGCACCCCTTCTTGATAAAAACCCTTGAACATCTAGGCATACAGGGAACATACCTCAAAGTAGTAAAAGCCATCTACAAGAAACCCACAGCCAGCATACTCTTAAACAGTCAAAAATTGGAACCATTTCCCCTGAAAACTGGAACAAGACAAGGATGCCCACTCTCACCCCTCCTGTTCAATATAGCATTGGAAGTCCTGGCTAGAGCAATCTTATAGTTTTATGATAGTTGTTCAAGGTGCACTTGTGAACGAGTACATGTGATACTCAGTTCTTTGTTTCTGTGAAAGATTACTCAGTATTATAGACTCTAAGTCCATCCAATTTGCTGTGAAGTTCATGATTTTGTTCTTCTTTATGGCTGCATAATATTTCAGTATATATATGTACCACATTTTTTTTTTTTAATACAGCCCTCTTTTGTTGGGCAGCTCAGTTGGTTCCATGTTCTTGCTAATGTAAACAATGCTGCAATAAACATACATGTGCAGGTATCTTTTTTTTTTTTTTT
>NW_007247547.1:20163-55788 GCF_000164805.1 Carlito syrichta
AGTGCAGTGGCCACTCCTGGCCACTGCAGCCTCGACCTGCTTGGCTCCAGAGATCCTTCCATCTCAGCCTTCCAAGTAGCTGGAACTATAGGCACGCACTACCACACCCGGCTAGTTTTTGATTTATTGTAGAGATGAGGTTTTACCAAGTCGCCCAGGTGGGTCTCGAACCCACAGGCTCAGACAATCCATTCACCTTGGTCTCTCAAAGTGCTGGGATTACTGGCTGAGCCACCGAGCCCAGCCTGTGCAGGTATCTTTTATATAGAGTGATTTTAGTTCTTCTGGGTATATTCCCAGTAGGGGAATTGTGGGATGGTATGGAAGGATTTTAGTTCTTCTGGGTATATTCCCAGTAGGGGAATTGCGGGGTGGTATGGAAGGTCGACTTTTAGATCTTTTAGGAATTGCTACACTGTTTTCCACAGAGGTTGTACTGGGTCACACTCCCACCGAAAGTGTAGAAGTGTTCCCTTTTCCTTGCATCCTCTCCAGCTTCTGTTGTTTTTTGAGTTATTGATGATGGCCATCCTGACTGGAGTTAGGTAGCATCTCAGTGTGATTTTAATTTGCATTTCTTTGATGACTAGTGAGGCTGAACGTTTTTTCACGTATCTGTTGCCTGCCTGTTTGTCTTCTTTTGAGAAGTGTCTATTCATATCTTTTGCCCACTTTGTACTGGGGCTGTTTGTTTTCTTCTTTTCAGCATGTTTGAGTTCCTTGTAGGTTCTAGATGTTATGCCTTTGTCAGACATACAGTTGACAAATATTTTTTCCCAGTCAGTAGGCTGTCTCCCTGCTCTCTTAATGGTTTCCTTGGCTTTGTAGAAGCTTGTCAGTTTGATGAGGTCCCACTTGTCTATCTTATCTCTTATGGCATGGGCACTTGGGGCTTTGATCAGGAATGGGTTGCCAGTTCCAATTCCCATAAAGGTGTCTTCTGTACTTTCTAAGGTTCTTATAGTTTGAGGTTTTGCTTTAAGTCTTTGATCCATTTAGAGTTGATTTTTGTATATGGGGATAGGTAGCCATCTTGTTTTAATCTTCTGCATGTGGTCGGCTAACTTTTCCAGCACCATTTACTGAATAGGTTCCCCTCTCCCCAGTCATTGGTGATGGAGACTTTGTTGAAGATGTGTTGGTTGAGAAATTGAGGTTTTGCTGCTTCTGGAATCTCTATTCCGTTCCATATGCCTGTTCTTGTATCAATACTAGGGTGAGATACCACCTGCTTTTTTTTTTTTTTTTTTTTTTGAGAGGATTATTTTGGTGATTTATGATCATTTATGTTTCTGTATGAATTCCTGTATCATCATTTCCAGGTAAGAGAAGAATGCTGCTGGTAATTTAATGGGTATTGTAATAAATCTGTAGATTGCCTTCAGTAGGATGGACATCTTCACAATATTGATTCTTCCAATCCATGAGCATGGGATATTTTTCCACTTGTTTGTGTCATCTTTGATTTCTTTGAGCAGTGTTTTGTAGTTTTCATTGTAAAGTTCTTTCACATCTCTAGTTAGGAAGATGCCAAGGTATTTGATCTTTTTTCTGGCTATTATAAATAGCATTGTGCTTTTCATTTGGGTTTCTATTTGTTTATTGTTGTATAGAAATGTGACTGTCTTTTACACATTAATTTTATATCCTGAGACTTTGCTGAAGTCCTTTATCAGTACAAGGAGGTTTTTGGCAGATTCTCTTGGGTTTTTGAGGTATAGCATCATGTCGTCTGCAAAGAGGGAGATTGACTTTCTCTTTTCCTATTTGGATACCCCTGATCTCCTTCTCTTCTCTGATCTCTCTAGCTAGGACTTACAAAACTATATAGAAAAGGAGAGGTGAGAATGGGCATCATTGTCTTGTTCCAGTGTTCAGAAGAAATGGTTCCAGTTTCTGTCTGTTTAGCAGTATGCTGGCTGTGGGTTTCTCATAGATGGCTCCTACTATTTTGAGGTATGTTCCATCTATGCCTAGATGTTCAAGGGTTTTTATCAAGAAGGGATGCTGAATCTTATCAAAAGTTTTTTATGCCTAATGATATAATCATGTGGTTTTTGTTTTCACATCTGTTGTATTTAATTGCGCTTATGGTCTTACAAACATTGAACCAGCCTTGCATCCCACGGATGACGCCTACTTGGTAGTGGTGGATGATTTTTGAGATATGTTGTTGAATCTGATATGCATGAATATTGTTGAGAATTTTAGCATCTATGTTCACCAAAGATATTGGCCTGTAGTTCCCTTTCTTTGTTGGATCTTTACCTGGTTTGGATATCAATGTGATGTTAGCTTCATAAAATGATCTGGGGAGAGTTCCATCTTTCTCAATTGCCTGGAATATGTTCAACAGGATTTATATCAGTTTCTCCTTGTATGTTTTGTAGAATTCTGCTGGAAAGCCATCTGATCTAGGGCTTTTTTTTTTCCTTTGGTAGGTAGTTTTTGTATGGCATAGTCAATTTCCTGGATTGTTATTGGTCTATTTAGGGTCTTGATGTATTCTTGTTTCAACTTGGAGAGGTTGTGTGATATCAGAAAGTCCTCCATTTCCTTTAGGTTTTCAACTTGGTTTCCATATAAATGTACATAGTAGTCTCTGATAATCTTTTGTATTTCTTTGGCGTCAGTTGTGACTTGATCTTTTGCATTTCTGATTGTGCTTATTTAGGCTTTTCTCTCTTTTGGTGGTCTTGCTTTTCCAGCTCCCTTAGGTGATTTGTTAGGCTGTTAACTTGTGATCTTTCCATTTTCTTCATGTGTGTTAGTAGGGATATGAATTCCCTTCTTAGTACTGATTTCTTGGCATCTCAGAGGTTTCGGTAAGATTTTTCTTCATTTTTATTTGTTTCCAGGTATATTTTAATCTCTGTTTTGATTTCATTGTTGACCCAGGAGTTGCTTAGCATCATGCTGTTTAGTGTTCATGTCTTTGTGGGTTTGGGGGGAACTTTGTTGGTGTTGATATTTATTTTTACTCCACTGTGGTCTGAAAAGGTGCACGGCAGGATTTCAATCTTGTGAACTTTGCTTATGCTTGATTTATAGCTGAGGATGTGATCAATCTTAGAGTATGTTCCATGTGGGCAGTCTTCTATTCTAAAAACAGATACTTTTTCTTCCAAGGATCTAATTAATTTGAATATGATTTCCTATCCCATGGAGCCACCAAAAAGCTGAAAAGCAATAGGTGATTTGGTTGTTAGGAATGGTGTAATTAAGAATGTTTGTCAGTTTACCTCAGTGTGCTAACAAGTATTTATTGCATTCTTGCTATGTGCTCAGTGTACCACTAAATAGTGATATGTGTCATAAAATAAGATAAAATCTACAGAGTATAGATACATGATTGATTATATAAAATATTCCATTTTGAAAATACTCATTGCTAATTTTTCTTGACTCTACTAAGTTTGAAAATAAATACCTTCAAAGACCAAAAGCATACCTCTTAGAGAATACTCTGTAAATTGATTTCTAATATCCTTGGACTGAGAAATTATAATTACTTTTCTGGCTTAACTAAAATTAAGTATATATATAAATTTTATATATATATATGATCAAAATAAAAGCTTTGAAAGGTAAAAAAGACATAATACAGAGATAATTCCTGGATTTTATCCTAGAAAATTACAATTTATGCTCACACAAAAACCTATAGAGGAACCACAGTCTGTGTACCTGTTTACCTACTAAAGGACATCTGGGTTGTTTCGGTTTGGGGTTATAGGAGATAAAGCTGCTATGAACATTGATGTATAGGTCTTTGTGTAAGCATAAATTGTAATTTTTAGGATAAAATCCAGGAATGTAATTGCTAGAATATATGGTAGTTACATATATACATTTGGTTTTACAGAGAACTGCCATATTCTTTTTCAGGGAAACTGCACTGTCTTATACTCTTTCCAGCAATGTATGAGTGATTCAGTTTCTCTGCATCCTTTCCAGAATTTAGCATTATTATATTACTACTTTTTTTATTTTAGTTCTTTTGATAGGTATAGAGTGATATCTCATTGTGGTTCTAATTTGCATTTACCCAATGACTAATGGATACTAAACTTTTTTTATGGACTTAATTATCATCTGCATATAATCTTTGGTGAAATATGTCTTCATGTCTTTGGTCACTTTCTAATTAACTGCGTTTTTACTATTGAGTTTTGAGAGTTTCTTAGATAGTCAAATATGTGATTTACAAATATTTTCTCCTAGTCTTCAGCTTGTCTTTTCAATCTCTTCATTGGGTCTTTCACAGAGTAAATTTATTAACTTAATTTTCATAAGGTCAAATTATCAAATTTTTCTTTTATGGATGATACATTTGGTGTCAAAACAAAGATACTCTTTGACTAACACTAAGTCTCAAATTTTTTTTACATTTTTTCTAAAAGTTGTATAGTTTTACACTTTATATTTAAGTATATTATTCATTTTGAGCTAATTTTTCAATAAAGTGTGAGGTTTAGGTCAAGATTCTCACTCTCCACCCCACCATGGATAGCAATTATTTCAGCACTGTTTGTTGAAAAAGCAGTTCCTCTTCCATCAAATTTCTTTTGCACTTTTGTCAAAAATCAATTGGGAATATTTGTGTGCTCATAAACTTTTATTGCTCCATTCTTGGCTATATTCTCAGGTCATGTAAGATAGCTTGTCATTCCCTGAATGGTCTCTGACTTTTGTGTTGGAACTCATACTGCCATTCATGCCTACTTTGAGTCTGACTTCAAATGTGAACTCAGTAAACACTCTCACCTCTTGAACTCTTATACCACACTTATAATTTTAGTCCTACACACTTTTTCTTCTAGTATGTTATCAAATGCTTAAGGATGGAGAAAATGTCTTGTCTTTTTTAGTATCTTTAGCAGTTACTAGTAAAAAGATGTGTAATTTAGTGTTTGGGTTGTTTTATAAGTAACACTTTGAGTGTATGTGTGTGTATAAAATAATAAAACATAAATATATATACAAAGAGTTTTTTAATTAGTAAGAAAAAATATTTTGACATTTCATTGTTTGTCATAATATCAACAGCTATATATTGTGTGTGTGTGTGTGTGTGTGTGTGTGTGTGTGTGTGTGTGTGTGTACACAGCATACCACTTGTTTCTTTCCACATTTTTTAGTACAAGGTGCCCTACGTCACTGTCAAGAAACTTCTCACACTCCATGCTATACATCAGCATTTTCAATCTAAAGAAACACATAATAACAAAAAGGCAATAACAATTCAGGAGAATTTGAATTAACTTGTGTTTTATTTATTTCAAGCTTTGTGTATTATAGAAACAGTAATAAACATGCATGCATGAAAAGATTATAATTTTTGATGTACACATAATTTTCTGATGGCTTGCAATAATCTATGTCCTCACACATCTATGGCCACTGGTTAAAAATTACTACTAAACTTTCTCAGTTGATCTATACTTATAGCATGAACAGACACTGTTTATACTTTGGACATATTTTAAATTATTTCAAAAACCATGATCCATACATAGCCAATTCCAAACTGAACATAGCTCAAAGCAGCAGAAATTTGAAGTAATGTATGCATAATTACTATTTTAGTAGTAGTCATCAAGACAGTAAGAGGTCATTATATAAACAAATTTGGCAGAAAAGCTGGTTGAATTTAAAGAGCCATGAGAAAAGAAAAAAAGGCCACAATATTTCAATTTTTCTCCCATTATGTTCTGTATCTGTAGAAACACAAAAATATTTATAAGACATGCAGAAAAGTTGCACTAGTGTTAACTCTGATTTTACTTTCTCTTGCCTACATTTGTGTTGTAGGATACCATCTCTGCACCAAATTCCTCAATTATTTCTGTGCATGCTCAGGGACACCTTACTAGATGTCCTTACTAGTAAGCCTGATGCTTACTAGAAAGCCCAGTGAGTTATAACATGGCATCTGCCTTTATTTTACAATTCTCCTCCATTTCTACCTCCTCACTGAGTACTGCTACATCAGCCACTCACCACAGCTGGGATTTCTCAAACTGCCAAAGCCTTACAATGTTCTGTGAAGTGGGAGAGAATGACCTCACTCCCCTTTTTACAAAAATCTCTTGGAATACAAAGAAGATATTTCATTGCATACCAGTGTCTTACAAAGCTTTCATGAAAATACTTATTTTTAGTTGTATTTATAGCACTCTTTCCTTAATACATGAGACATGAGAGAGGCTGGGTCACAGACACTGCCAAGTGACAGAGACTCCGCCCTTCAAATACTAAGACTTTGATGTAGGGCCACACATGTCTATTAGACACTTCCCAGAGTGAATCTTGATAGGCTTTGTCAGCACTCTTTCTGAAAACTTCTATCATATACAAATCCCAGGAATAGGCATGGCTGGGCTTAAGATGGGTCTGGCTGGCGTTGGAATGCTCAGGGAACTGCCATAAGCTTTAAGAAGCAGAGCTGGAATTCCAGGCTTCAGAACCTCTTTCCACTGTACTAATTTGCATCTTGTTAAAAAAAAAAAAAACCCACATCATTTTTTACATAATTCATTAGAAATACAGAATTTCCATTCTTTATCAGAATTATATTGCTATAATCAGCATACTTTGTACATTGTAACCTTTCTTAGATATTATTCAGTCATAAGGTATAAAGGGAAAATTAGAAAGGACAAAACAGAAATGTTCTATGTGTTTAACACGCATTTAAATCTCTTTCAGAATATGCAGTGATTGTTTAGCACAGTGCTAAGTATAAGTACACTCAGTAAGCTATAGCTATTGTTATCTGTATAATCACCTCATTTGATATTTATACCATGATGTAAATTGGAAATGAAGACATTGAGACCCAGAAGGCACACAACTAGATTTTAAGCCCAGAACTGCCTGGTCCCAAAGCTCATGTGTACCTCACTATACCACCTTGTGTTATCCCTTCCTCTCCCCACCCACTAAGTATTCCTGTGCTCCCTTCTGATCTCTTACATCATCCTGCCCCCTGAGACCTCATCCCATCTGTACTAGAGTTTCCACTCTAGTTTCATCGTATTACTCTCTCACTGCAATCATGAAAAAAGCAATTTAGAATTATTTACTAGGCCCTTGTGTCAACTAATGTACCATGCATGCTTGTATATGAGTTAATAGATACTAATTGCCTTAAATGTTTTACTACTTGATGTAATAATTCTAAACTCACAAATTCAGTATCCGTCAGAAGGTGATAAAGATTTGGCTATTACCTATAAGTAAAAATTATTATAAAGAGATACTAAAAGAGCTATTCATTTTTGGTTCTGTCTATGGGAATGCAAAATATATATTAAATCATTTGGTTAAGAAAAGCCTCAAAGAATATAATCATCTGTGTACTTTGATAGCATTACCCACTAATTATTCACTGCACAATTTTAAAAAGTGTTTAGTTTTTAACACTGTTATAGATGCAGTAAAGCAATTAAAATAGGTATATATTATTTTTGATGTGCAGTGGTTACATGTATATAAAACTTCAGTCACTTTTTCAAAAATAACTTTTGGATAATGAAGCACAGGGAAAATTTTTAGCAAGTAATAGAAATCTTGAAAGTTCAAATGTTTGTATTTTAACCAAGAAAGCAATTGATTCATAAAATCAATTCTTGAGACATTCAGCTTTCTGAATATCTGCGAGTCTAAATTCTATCTGGAAAGCTTTTTCACTGATGCAAAATACCAAGAAACAACTGTTCCTTTTTGTGTATTTGATGAATCTTTTTCAACTATAATTTATTAGTGTCTAACATGAGCCAGATTTTGTAGTAAGGCTTATATTCATGACCTCATTTATATTTCCCAACAATCTTAAAAGGTAAGGATTATTATCATCATTATGCAAATGAGAAAACATACAGTAGTAGGATTTTGAGATTTTTTTTAGGGCAGCCCTTAAAATTCTTTGTTATCCTAGGAAAACTAAATAGATGAAACAAAGTAATATGAATGTGAACAACAGATTCATGAGAATACAAATTATTGTTATGAATTTTTTAAATTTACAATTTAGACCTTATTTATACAATTCACCAAGTCCTTAAACCAGTCTTTTCAAGAGTTTGAATGCTGAGTCATTCCATTTTTCTACTTCATTTACAGTAACACTTTGAAAACCTCTTTATCTGTTTTCTCCAGGATGTAAGAGAAGAATTCATCTGCTGAAAGTGTTGTAGGAAGAAAAATGGAGGATGGTTTAGGCGGTACAAAATATTACTTAGGAAAAAGGAATTTGCTCTGAAGTCCTGAAAAAGTTTCCAGGCAGCATTGGGCATCCAGTTGTAAAGAACACGAATTACAGTGGTAGAATTTTGCAGCTTTTTAAGGCAGCCCTTAAAACCCTTTATTATGCCAAGAGAACTCATTAGATTAAATGGAATAATATGAATGTGGGATACTAGAAAACTACAAGATAATCTCCTGTGTGGAATGAGAGTAAGAATCTGGAAGAAGTAGTAGCTAGGAGCACACACACACACAACAGAGTAAACTGCTTTGACATATTATAGTGCATCTCAAGGCACTTGATTAAATTGTTATTTACTTGATAAGTAAATCGTTGTTCAGAGCTGCTAGCAGATCAATCTAGAATTGAATTTTCTTGATATTTTAATGGATTCACAAAAGATAGACCTATGCTGTATGAAGCACCAGAAGCCACATCCTTCCACACTGAGGAGGCCACCCAAAGACCTCAGAAGGCTTTCCTCTCAAGTTGTTTCCTCTGCTTCTTTTATGCATATATTGAGAAAGTTTCCATCTATCTTGTGACTTGGCTGTAAAAAGCAAGCAAGTTTGTAACAGCATATGAAATTCCTTTTCTAAAAGTGTTCTAAGACATTTCCCTGGTAACCATGTCAGATTTCCACTTAGCTCTTTCCTCCTTCCATGGTGGATAAATAATTTCTTTGTAGCACTACCTCGTAAGTCCCTTTACCACAGGAGGGCCCTGATGGTAATACCTGTGGCTTACTTCCTGAACATTATAAAACATGAGTGAACAAATCCCTTTTTAAAAAACGCTCACAAGAGAAAGAACAAGACACAAAACTGTATATACAGACCAATTACAAATCAGTTTCCATATATAGAAAACAAAAAGAACAACAAAATGTTAACTGCAATTATCTTCCAATGGTGAAAATTCAAAGTTTTTTTCTTCCTTTTTTGTACTTTTTTGGTTTTATACATATTTTATTTAATAAACATGTATTTTAATGATTAAAACTTAAGCAATTTTAAGTAAATAAAAGTATTCATAGAGTTATTTCTTCACATCTACCAGGAAATATTGTTTCACTGCATTTAAATAGCACAAAGAAATCATAGAAATTGGTCTGTCTTTCTTCATTGGCCTTCAACACAGAAAAATAACATCTTTTTAAATTTTTTAGGAATATATAATAATTGTACATTTGTAAGTTACATATGTTATGTCAATATAAGCCTACAATGTATAATGTATAATACATTTCTATATGATGTATAATACACACAATTTATAAGGTATGTTATCCCAATCAGGGCAATTGGGATAAAATTCATCCCAAGCATTATCATCATTTGTTTGTGTTAGGTACTTTTCAACTCCCCTCTTTTATTTATTTTGAAACATGCAATAAATTATTGTTGACTAAGAAAAATAGTGTTCTAGTTCCAATGTTGCACAAAAAATTATAGGACAGTTAAAAGGTGAAGGATATTTAAATTTCTTCCTAGAGAGTAATTTACAGTGTTACTCAATTTGTATTGGGCAATTCTTAGTCAAATCAGTAAATTCTGATATATTTAAAGAACCTTAGAATAGTCTGTCATTAAACTCCATTATGTTAGTAGCACCTTTAGCTTTTCAGAATTGAAGATAGAAATGAAAGATTCTGACATTAACCTCTATATTCCAGGGTACAAGGTATTAGCAGCTAAACGTTTTTTGTTAAAAGCAATATTCAAAAGAAGGATATATTTAAGCATATGTGATTTATATTTGCATTATTCTCTCCCTTTTTAGGTAGTATACGATGAAGTCACAGAGCTTCAAGGACATGTCTTAATGCTTATTGTGAAGAGCAAAACTGTGTTTGTGGGAGCAATTAACATCCAACTCTGTAGTGTCCCGCTCAATGAAGAAAAATGGTATCCACTAGGAAACAGTATAATTTGACCACTGCTATGAACATATGTATTATTCATTAATTACCTGGTTTTTTTTTTCTTTTCTAGACCTCATTATCACATAAGCCAAGCATCTTTGTTGTCAAAAATAGCATAGGGTATTAAGGACACTAGAAAAAAAAATCAGAATCAGTCTTTTGTTGTTGTTTATTTACTCTTATGCTTTTATTGTTTCTTTGACTCTTTTCTCCTTAAATGGAGTGCTAATTATATAAAATTTAATATGTAAAATAACTAGTGGACATTTAATTTAAATATACCTTTTAAATCAAACATATGTTCACGTTTTAATTGTTAGTCTACAACGAAAAGCAATACTTGTAATGTATTTTACAAGAAAGACAAGTAAATAAATCTCATCAATTAATTCAAGACATAAGTATATCTGTAACAGATTCTTAAAATTTAAATATATATGCTTACATAACCACTCAAATCTTATTTCTTGAGAGAATTGGTAAGCCCTGGCAGAATGCAATATTACTTTCTGTTAGAAAAACAAAACATAAATGCCTGAAATTCTTAAATCCAATTGTTGATAGAAATGTCTTTTTATTTTTTCACTCCTTTTAACACCAATCCATTGTCACTGAATTTCTCCCATCCAGAGACATGATTTAAACTTCATTACTGCTGAATTTCAAGATCTCAAAGGCTGAAATTTTCCCTTCTGATCTAAACCTCTTAACATTGCACATTGTTTTCCTTACTTCTGAACCTACCTTCAAAGTCATGAGTAGGTCCAACCCAGAGCACTATGCCATATTTTTTCCAAAATCAAATTGAAGACTTTTTATATCCCAATTTAAAAAAACACACACACAAGCCCCTGCTTATTCAATGCTTTCCTGTGTATAAGTAAAAAAATATTAAACTATTTTGTATGGTCATCTACATAACCATATAAACATGTAGAAGTCTGTATGCTTGTTCATTGAAAAATATTTGAGTGTTTGAGATGGGCTGATATGAGCTCATCTGAAATTCATGATCGTGCAAGTCAAGTAAATTCTTCATGCTGCTGGCAACTACTCCATATGTTTCTACTCTACTCACTCTGCCTTTCTGCTGGACAATTATTACACACTCTTCTCTGTTGAGCCTCAGCACTTCCTCCCTTAATCTTCACTTTCAACTAATAACTTTGTTTCTTACTTCACTTAGAAATTAGAATTGATCATAAAAACCTTTTCAGATTTCCACTACTGCAAATTCTGTTCCACCTTCCTAACTATTACCAGGGAGGAACTACCCATGTGCCTACCCAAATGGGTGTCTCAACTTGTACATTTGATGTTGTCTCTTCTGACCTACTCAAAACATTACCACTAGAATTCTCTTCTACTCAAAAGCATTGTTTCTTTACTGTCTAGTGGACAATCATCATTAGCATACAAGCAGGATGTTATTTCTCCCATTATAAAACACTTCCCGTTGTCCACTTCCTTGCCAAATGCTAACCCATTGCCTTGCTCCTGTTTGCAGCAAAAACTCTTCAAAAGTTTCTATGCTGGGCTCGGTGGCTCAGCCTGTAATCCCATGCCTTGGGAGACTGAGGTGAGTGGATTGCCTGAGCCCCCGGGGTTCGAGACCCGCCTGGGCAACTTGGCGAGCCCTCATCTTTACAATAAATCGAAAAAATGAGCCAGGTGTGATAGCGCGCACCTGTAGTTCCAGCTACTTGGAAGGCTGAGATGGAAGGATCGCCGGAGCCCAGCAGGTCGAGGCTGCGGTGGCCGGGAGCGGCCACTGCACTCCAGTCTGGGCAACAGAGTGAGACTCCAACTCAAAAAAAAAAAAAAGTTGTTTCTACTGTCTCCGGTTTCTGTCATCTAATTTTCTCTTAGATCCATTTCAAGCAGGTGTTTTCCCCCACCAGTTCAATGAAACTGCATTTGTCAAGATCACTATTGACCTCTAATTAGCTAATTCTAAAGGTTATCTTTCATCTCTAATCTGACTCTACCTATTGACAGTATTTGACACAATAAGTAGCTGTCTTCTTCAATACTCTGTCTTTATGTGACTGGTATACCACTCTCTCTTGTGCATTAGTTTTATAACATTGGTCTCTCCTTCTCTATCTTCTGTGAAACAGAGGTATCTTCTCTACTACCTTTAATGTTGGAGTGTCCTAGGACTCACTCCTTGGTCCTCTGTTCCATCAAGTTTCACTCCTTTAATGATCTCATCCACTTACAAGGTTTTAAATATAATCTGTATGCTGATTCTCCGTTTTATAGCTCCAGCCTAGAATCCCTCCCAGATTCCAGATATGGGTACAAAACTGCCAATTCAATATCCATCTTGAATATCCAGTAAATTACTCAAATTCAGTATCTCCAAAATTAGACTCCTAATCCCTTTCCCCAAGCCTGTTTTATCTACAGCCTTTTCGCTTTTAGTTGAAGACCAAACACTCATTCAGATGTCACAAGCAAAAAACTTGAAGCCAATCCTAATATCTCTCTTTCTCTCTCTCTCTCTCCCCCCACCCATGTATATAAATTCAGCTGTGGGAACTAATTTCTTTGTACTTCTTCATCCTCTTTTTAAAACCCATCAATCCACTGTCACTAAATTTCTCCCATCCAGAGGCATGATTGAAACGTCATTATCCCTGAACTTCAAGATCTCAAACTCTGAAACTTTCCCTTCTAATGAAACCATGTTATCTCTGCACATTGTTTTCCTTACTCTGAACCTACCTTTATAGTCATCATGACCTGAGTAAACAATCCTAAAGATTTCCATCTGCAGGATGGTAATTCTTTAAGAGAAATAAACAGGAGGTATTTTTAATCCTTGTCATTCAAATTACTGAAAAAATTTAAACCCTTGCTTATTCGATGTTTTCTGTGTATGAATTCAAAAACTAAGTTATTTTGTATGGTCACATACACAACCATATAGACACATAAAAGTCATTTATTTTAAAGTGTTTGAGCACCTGGTATGAGCTGATATGGGTTAATTTGAAATATATATATATATATTCTAATCCATCAGAAATTCGTGTTGATTCTATCTTTAAAATATATCCCAAATCCAACCACTTATCACCTTCTACCTGCAAATTCTCAGGTCCAAGTTACAGTGATCATCTATCCTGGATTATATAATTGCCTTCTAAACAGTCTCCTTCTTTCTATGCTTACTCTGACCCCTTATAGTCTATTCCCAACAGTGCAACTGAAATGATTATATCATTCTTCTGTTCAAAACTCTGCAGGGACTTCTAATGTCAGAGTAAAAGCGTAAGCCTTTAAAATAACTGAAAAGGCCCTATGTAATCTGACCTCCTATCACCGATTCTCTGATTTTAACGCTTATTATATCCTCCTATGCTCATAGCACTCAAGTAACACTGGTCTCCTTCCTGTCTCCTGAGCACTTCAGGCATGCTCCATCCTTGAGATCTTTGATCAGCTGTATCCTTCTCCCCAAAATGTGTGTTTATCCCATATATCCACCTTCCCAACTCCCTTGCCTCTCTGAAGTCCTGCTTAAATGTCTCCATCTCTGACATACCTACTCTGGCCATCGGTGTGCTATCGCAAGCTGCCCTGTCCCTGGATACACACCAGATAATTTTTATTCTGCTCTTCTTTTTTTCTTATACACCTACCATCTTTTTTTTTTTTTTTTTTTTTGTGTTGGAGTCTCACTCTGTCACCCAGACTGGAGTGCAGTGGCCGCTCCCGGCCACCACAGCGTCGACCTGCTGGGCTCTGGCGATCCTTCCGCCTCAGCCTTCCAAGTAGCCGGAATTACAGGCATGCGCTACCACGCCCGGCTGATTTTTGATTTATTGTAGAGATGAGGTCTCGCTGCCCAAGCGGGTCTTGAACCCGCGGGCTCAGGCAATCCACTCACCTCAGCCTCCCAAAGGCGCGGGATTACAGGCTGAGCCACCGAGCCCGGTTTACACCTACCATCTTTAAACATTTTATAAAATTTATTTATTTAATTTGCTTGTTATTTATTTTTTGTTTCCCTTCACTAAACCATAAGCCCTAAGGCTGTAAAAGTAGTTTTATTCTTAGACCTCGGTAAGTAAGAATAGCTCTTGCATTGGTACCCTCGCCATTTATCTCCTGTAATCATGACTCTTAGCCACACCCAAAGTGCTTATTCTAGACCGCAATTTGGATACCTAATGACTTGAAAATTTCCTACCTGAGCAGTTTTTGCAGGCTTTTTCTCTGGTTCTATTTATCTGAAGTAAGACTATACCACTAATGTGAGGAATATCTAGGCCCCAGAGGTGACCAAGGGAAGGCTCCTTGCAAAGTATATGAATGTAGCTTGAATGTGTCAGTTGAGTGTTAACAAACATGTGAATGAGGCCACCCATAGTGCAGGAGGGAGTCAGGGGCACGAAGAGAAAGAAGGACATGCAGGAGGTTGCAGGATAGGGACTAGCCCTTTTCATTCCACAATAATCCAGCATGGATCTCTAAAGATTCCAAGAATTCTAAATTGAAGCCCATCCATCCAGGTGTCTATGAAATTATATTTATCGTAAGAGAAGAATAAAACATATAGTATTTGTTAGACTGTTAGCTTTATTTATAACTTTTAAACTCAGGCATATGGGATGTGAGAATTATAGATTAAATCATATGATCCCCAAAATTTATTTGTTGAAGTACTAACCCCCCAATACCTCAGAATGCAACATTATTTGGAAAAAAAGTTCACTACAGATATAATTAGGATATTTTGTATGTATGTGTAAGTTGGGTCCTTAATCCAAAATGACTGGTGTACTTATGAAAGCAGGAAATTTGGGCACAGATCTGCACACTATGAGAATGCCATAGGAACTTGAAGGAAGAGATGAGGGCAATGCATCTATGAACTAAGGATCACCAGCAAACTACCCTAGACTAGGAGAGAGGCCAGGAATAGATTCTCCCTCACAGTCCTCAGCAGGAACCAGTTCCTGATCTTGGACTTATAGCATGCAAAACTGTGAGGGGAGAGGAATTCTGTTATTTAAGCCATTCAGTTTGTAATGCTTTGTTATAGTGGCTCTAGCTGACTAATACATTGGGTTATCATTTGTTGCCTTGTTCCAGTCTCGCAAAAGTTTGGCACATTGTTGTTGTTGCCTTTTAATTTGGGAACCAATGTCTAAACAAATTATTAAATTACACTTCTGGAACAAGAAAAACAAGATCTCTAATCTTCACTGACATTCATATGATGTTTTAAAGTTCCTTTTTATATCTATATTTTATTGGCACCCCACAAGAAGTCTAATAAGGAGGGGAAAGGAGGAATTATTATGACTCTAAAGAGTAATAACATTCAAATGCCTCATAGCAGCATATCTTTCTATTCAAATGAAATCTTAAATGGAGTATGTACACATGCAAGACTAATGTTAGTCTAAATAGGTATGAGGAGCTGAAAGCTTTGGACACACAACCATTTTCTCAACCCCTTACCACCACCACCATCCCTCCATTCTCATCTTTAAAGCTTTTCAGAAACTTCTAAGAAAACTAAGGCATCTCAAAAATCACAGGCTGAAAAAAAATTAGATCACAGATCTTTGGATGACTGGCAATATCATAAAACTAAGTGGTTGTGACAGTGGAGACCCACTCCCAGCAAATATGGTTCATATCAGGACATGATTCACAGAAGAAAGGCATTATTGAGAAACCATCACTATTCACATATTACCTGGACGAAAGTGAGGACTTGATAGTGCTTAGGAAAGATTCTAGTGACTAAAGCAACGTTCCAACAACTTTAGCCCACATATTGTATCCTGAGTATTATAAACTTAGTTATATTTTATTTTCTAATACAGGATCTGGTATGCTTTCAATACAAGAGGTCTCTCAACCAAATCTCAACCTTCTAGGCCTAAAATCTAAACAGTGGCCGATTTCAAAATGTGCTATAAATTCTAGTTAAGTTGTACTTTAAAATTCTTAGCTCCAGACAGAAGTATGCCTGCCTATTGTGTGAACGTCACCAGATTATGTTCCTATGTACTTATGTGTGCTGTTTTAAGTGGATTTAGAATGACAGCATACTGAGGACACAAATCCAAACTTGAATTCAAGTAGCCTGTTTATATACTTCAGTTGTTTCAACCATACAGTGTTAAGTAGTCTCTGAGTTTGATGATTACAGAAACTCTGAGTTTAAAGATTCAAACTATAGCTGCATTCATAAAAAGGAAGCAGATTTTATTAATATTTAAATCAAAAGGAGTGGGGACTCTTTATATAAAGAGAATATGCCCTCTTCTGAAGTCAATGTTGAGAAACAAGTGTTTGAAACTATTGCATGCCCCAAAACTGAGAAAACAATTTAATGGCCTGTGCCTATCAGTCTCTGGCCCCGTGATTTCAATTTATCCCAAAAATCAAGAAAGAAGTTGAGTAGTTTTAAAAAGAACCTTATTTCTTACTATCAGAACAAGAGCAATGGAAGAAGGAAAATAAAATACTAAGTGTCAAACTGAGTGGTATTGAAAAAGACATCTCCTGTAAAGAAATATTAGGGTCTTAAAACACAGACTGGGCAAATATGAAGGGGAAATGAGATGCTAAGAGCTGGGAGAAAGAGTCATAAAGTTAAAAAGGCAATGCACTCAAGTCCAACTTCTCTTGGAGAAGGTAACAGAAAACAGCAATATAAGTTGTTACCATCTTAGAAAGGAAAACTGCTGCCTTAAAAAAAAATCTATGAGATAAAAAGAGAAAAAGCCTTGGAGAGCAAATATAATGATTTCCTGGAAAGACCCAGAATTTTTGTTAAGATTCCTCTTAAGGTAGCAGCATTTTGTAGGAACAATTGAATCACCTTCCCCTTAAACCTGGGTAGATCTTCCAAGTAGGTAAGAAAATCGAGTCAGACTTCAGATACAAATCTCAGGAAGATTGGTATTAAAACCTTAAAGATTTATTGTGTGAATTTCAAAGGAACAAAATTATTGCCATAGGAGTACATTGAGGAAACATACTTGGAAAGTTTATGAAAATGGTATTCTAGGTAAAAATAAAGCAAACAAAGGACTTATTAAAGGGAAATTAGACAAGATGACAACAGTTTACTCCTTGGTCTGGATCAGATGTTGTTCTAATAGAAGTACTATCTTTTAGATGGGACTATCCTACTCAAGATGATCAAGACAGTCAAGATTTGTTGGAACAAGGAATGTGTGACACACATCGAACACACTGACAATGCAGGACATTGAGATAAAACTTTGAGGGTAGAGAGTTAGAAAAGCAAATATTTGGGTCAAAGGACAAGTGAAAGGAAAATGAAAAAAGTCATGCAGATCCAGGAAACAATCTTCTCCCCTTTTGACATGTGAGTTAGAAAAGTAAAGATATCAATGTAAGAAGCTGAAAAAAGTAAAACACATCAGAACCTTCTGAAATGTATATGGAAACAATAAAGAGAAAAAAATCAGAGGCTTTTCTCAAATGTTTAGAAAAAGACTGTAACAAGAAAATACTATCCAAGACTTGGGAAATTTAAAAAGTAAAAAAGAAAATGTCTTAAAGATCATACAGCAAAAATATTAATCATTACCACACATATACCAGAAGCATCAACTGAAGCTTCAGATAAAGAATCTGCTGCCAGTGATCCTCTAGCTAAAGCAAATGTAGTGATGAGGGTGAAAAACATTCCCTGGGGCACAGAACCAGCTGAAAGGTTTCCCACTGGCCAAAGCTGAAACAAGCTGGGCAAGTAGCATTAGAGTATGGCCCCTAAAATATGAAATATTTATCCACAAGTTCATACTTCTATGAATGATTAAGTAAATAAATATATGGGGGGAAAGAAACAACCACCATACAGAAGAATTCAAAATTATGTACATAGATACTCTGCCCTCTAGAAGATGGAACATAACACTCACTTCTTACATATGAGCTATGCACAGTGACTTTCTCCCAAAGAGTGGGGTATGGAAAAGGGGATGGAGGATTAACTTCACAAAAAGGAAACATGACAAACACTACCTCAGTCAAGTAATGAAGGTCAATATCAGCAATGAAAAGTCATGTTGACAGTATGTATCCTTGATAAGTTGTGGTGAAAACGGCACTTCACTCTGAGGTCTTCCTTCAAAAGACTCATAGCCCCTGACTAATCATGGAAAAAAATTAGAATTGACAAATTCCACTTGCCAACATTCTTCCAAATACTTGACTAGTTCTCCTGAAAACTGTTAAGATCATCAAAAACAAAGAATGTCTAAGGAACTGTCACAGCCCAGAATAGCTTCATGACTATTATATGGAATGTAGTACAAGAATGGGATCCTGAAACTGAAAAAATTAAGTAAATTTGAATGAGGTATGGCCTTTAGCTAATAACAATGTATCTATGTTGGTGCATCAATTATAACAAATATACCACATTAGTGTAAGTTGTTAGTAGAGGAGGGTGACATCAGCAAAAATGATGGCATAGGCAAGTCCAAAAACAGTAAAATACTGGCAAAAACTGTCAGAATCAACTTTATTAGAAATATGGAAACCAATCAAATTTTACAGCAACAAAATGACTGCTCAATCAAAAGACAGCTAAATTTTATTAAGAGATATTTGTGGTGTTTAATGTACCCTGCACCTCAACTCAGCTTTTTTAGGCAACCCTAAAGACAATTGCCTACATTTTTGGTATAAGTTCCTAATATGGGAGAAAGAAAAATGAATCTTATTCCAACAACAGAGAATTGTAGTAGTTTTAACTTGGCTGATGTTCCCTGAAGGACCAGTTCTAAGATTTGTCTTTATTTTACCTACTCAGAATTCTGCCAATGCTGAAGTGACTACTCAGGGAGAATTTGTCAAACACATTTAAAGCAAATATATTAACCACCACTGTTGGCAGCAAGGGATAACTGCTGGAACAAACAAAAGTTAACTGAAAAGCCAGAGAGAAAAAGTCTGGCAAATTGAAAACCTTTGGGAATGGGACTTTGAAAAGTTTCCGCATATTGCTGGGATTCTAGAAGACCACATATATGCCAAAGACTGGGATCATGTTGAAAAAGACCTGAAAAGTTACAAAGCTCCCATCTCTGGCTTCAGGCACCAAGCAAGCATAAGATGAAGTCTAAGGCAGAGTTGTAGGTTTCCAAGTTGAGTGTTAAAGATATGCCCCAACATTCGCATAGAGCCCATATTGAAAACATAAAAGATGTTTAATTTTTTTTTTGTTCTAGTAATTTAAAGAAACCATTAGCTGACCAATAAGCTAACAGAAAAGAGACCTATGACACAATAAAAAAAAATACACACTTAAAAAAAGTTAGTTCATGTATGTCTGACCAAGGGCTAACATCTAGAATCTACAAGGAAATCAAACATGACAAAAAGATTTTAAAAAGTCCCGTTAAAAAGTGGGCAAAAGACCCGCCTGGGCAGCAAGACCTCATCTCTACAATAAATCAAAAAATCAGCCGGGCATGGTAGTGCATGCCTGTAATTCTGGCTACTTGGAAGGCTGAGGCGGAAGGATCACTGGAGCCCAGCAGGTCGAGGCTGCGGTGGCCAGGAGTGGCCACTGCACTCCAGTCTGGGCGACAGTGAGATTCCAACTCAAAAAAAAAAAAAAAGTGGGCAAAAGACATGAATAGAAACTTCTCAAAAGAAGATATACGAACCAACAGATATTTGAAAAAATGCCCAGCCTCACTAGTCATTAAAGAAATGCAAATGAAAACTACACTGAGATACCACCTAACTCCAGTCAGGATGGCTATCATCAATAAAACAAAAAATAACAGATGCTGGCAAGGATGTGGAGGAAAGGGAATGCTTCTACACAGCTGGAGGAAGTGTAAACTTATACAGCCTCTTTGAAAGACAGTGTGGTGATTTCTGAAAGAACTAGAAATTTACCTTCCATATGACCCAGCAATTCCCTTATTGGGAATATACCTGGAAGAACTCAAATCATTCTACAAAAAAGATACCTACACACGTATGTTTATTGCAGCTCTATTCACAATAGCAAAAACATGGAACCAACCATGCTGCCCGTCGAAGCTGGACTGGATAAAAAAATGTTGTACATATACACAATGGAATATTATGCAGCAATAAAGGATAAACATATAGACTTTGCAGCAACTTGGATGAATTTATAGTCAATCACACTCAGTGATCCATCACAGAAAAAAAGAACAGAGTACCATATGTCCTCACTCATAAGCAGATCTTGAACAATTATAAGAAAGGGACTGTTAGTAGTGGGTGCCAGAGTTCAGCTCCAGCAGATCAGGATTTCCTGAAAGAGGGATGGCATTGGCGCAGGAGAAATAACTTGGACACTGACTCTGCTGCAAGCAGGACAAATGCAGATTTATTGTCTTTTCCAACTCCTTTTATACCTTACATGTTGTTTGTTTTCAAGGCAATCAGTTACAATTTAATGGACCAGACAGGCAATGTATCTTTGTTCATCCTGTTTTGATCTTAAAACATTATCATCCTAAACATTAACTATAAATTTTATAAACTTCTAACATTTCTTAATGATTACCATTTCTTCATGTCCATATAAAAACTTACTTATTCCTATAACTATTACATTATAAATCAGTACCAACTTCTAGGCACTATAATTGTCACATAGATTAGCAAGTCACACCTGTGACCTTCACACAGCAATTTACAACTAGCTGGGGTAAAACAACATTTTTAAGGTTTCTTAGCCACAAGTTAGCCTGACTAGTTTTCCCTAATTTCACACTTGGTGTTTACAATCTGCGTTAATTATTTCCTACCAGGAAGAATGAGCTTCAACATTTGCAAAACAAAAGGCCTCTCAGGCTCAAGTCACCTTAGTAACAATCCCTAACCAGAATTATAAGCCTCTTTAACAAAGGGAAGTAAAGGCAAGGCTGCTCTAATATTTATGTGATTGTTAATTTTTTAAGCATAATACACACATGTAGAAATTAAGTAAATATAATTTTGGCATTGGCACTCTTCCTAAAAATACAAACTGTAGCTTCTCAAATTTCTCCAATTAGTTGCCAATCAGAAGAAATAAAATCTTACAAGTAATTATCTACCCGCACATGATATTTTAAATCTCTATTGATAATTTCCTGGCAAGGTCAGTGAGTTCCCTGACAAACATTAAATCAAGCACTTTATGATTTTTTTACAATTTTCCCAACTACAATGTTTAATCAAGTCATTGTATGATCTAATACCAGGAGGCCAGGGACGTGGAAACCTAGGGAGGAATTCAAATGCAGGGAAGGTAATTTTTCATGAATTTCCCTCTTGCCTTTTTGCAAGGAGTAGTGGAGGCATGAGTGGAATTTTGCTTTTCATCCTCAGACTGTACAGAACTTTTCGGCTGTACTAATAACAAAACTAGAAGAAGCAAGGGTCTCAGCTGCCCAGGTTCGCTTTGTGACCCGAGGTCTTTGGCCCCCTGGACTTTGTCAGCAGGCAGGCCTCCATGGCTGGCTCCCAACAAGTGGGTAACTGTTAGGGGAGGGGGTGGGATTGGCAGTTGAGGGAAACTGCTATGAGAGGAAGGGGCACACCTCATCAACAAGGGTACCTGCATAATCAATGTTTGTATACCTAACCCTGAATTATACCCCACATCTTTATAATTAAATAAATAATAAGTAAAATGTGGTCCATATAAACAATGGAATATTACACAGCCATAAAGAAAAACAAAATCATGAACTTCACAGCAACCTGGATGGACTTAAGTGTCTATAATACTGAGTGATATATCACAGAAACAAAGAACTGATTATCACATGTTCTCACTCATAAGTGGACCTTGAACAATTATCGTATTACTTTAAGAAAAGATTGGCAGTAGTGGAAAACTGCAGGGAGGGGGATGGGGAAATGGGATTGGTAGTAGTGGGGACCTGTCTGGGGAAGGGGGGGCATACCTCATCAACAAGGATAATGAACATCTGTATACCTAACCCTGAATCATACTCCACATCTTTTAAATAATAAATAAATAAATAGTTCAGAAAAGGCACTATATGAACAAATAGCAACTATGATAAGAAGCAACAAGAAACTCCAAAGAAAAAAAGAAAATCTGATTTCTAGAATTGCCATCTTGTAATATTAAAAATGTCCAGTTATCAACAAAATCTGTGGAGCATGCAGAGAACAAGAAAAAATGACCTATACATAGAAAAAAATGTAATGGGTAAAAACTGTTCTTGAGGAAGGTTATCTATTGGACTTACTAGACAGAGACTTTATGTAAATATGCACAAAGAGCTAAAGGAAACCACGTGAAAAGAACTAAAGAAAATTACTAGAATGATGTCTCACCAAATAGATAATATCAATAAAGAGAAAAATATAATAAAGTAATCAAATAAAATTCTGTATTTAAAAATTAGAATAATTGAAATGAAAATTCAAAAGAGAAGTTCAGCAGCAGGCCTGAGCAAACAGAAAGGAAAATCAGCAAACTTGAAAATAAGTTAATTGCAATCACTTGGTTTGAGAAACAGGAAGAAAAAAATACAGAAAAATGAACAGATCTCTAAGAATTTTACAGGACAGCAAGTGTACTAACATATGCATATGGGGAATTCCAGAAGACGTGAAAGAGAGGGAGTGGAACAGATAGAATATTTAATGAAACAATGGGCCAAAACTTCCTAAATTATACTAATTACATAAATCTATGCATCAAAGAGGTCCAAGAAACTCTAAATAGGATAAACTTAAAGACACCCACACTGAAGCACTTTATAAATTAAACTGTCCAAAGCAAAAGACAAAGAAAGAATCATGAAAGCAGTAAAAGAGAAGCAATGCATCATATACAACGAATCTTCAATATAGTTAACAGCTAATTTCTTATAGTAAACCATGGAGGCCAGATGGCAGTATTATGACATATTCAAAGTGCTGAAAACAACATAAAGGTCAATCAAGAATTCTATATCTGATAGAGCTATTTTTTTTCATGAAGGGTAAGTTAAGACCATGCCAGATAAACAAAAAGTAAGAATTCATTGCCAGTAGACCTATCCTACAACAAGTACTAAAGGCTGAAATAGAAAGACACTAGATTAGCTCAAATCCCTATGAAGAAATTAATAATACCAACACAGGAAACTACATAAATTAATATAAAAGTCAATATTGGAAAGGATTCTGAGAAGATGAAAGAGTAAGCAGCACCAGGAATTTGTCTCCCTACCAAGACAATGATTACACTGACACAATCTGCCTGACATAAATATTTTGGAACCTTGGGATCTACTTGAGGCTTTCAACCTCTAGGAGAGGACCTGGATGGTAAATTACAATGTATTTACCTCCATTTTAGGGCTTAACCTGCCAAGCTATTTATCCCCATCCTCCAGCCCAAACAACAGGCAGCTGTTGTATGTTTTTCTGAAGAATTTGACACAGCTTGCAGAAACCAGCATGGATAGGGTATTCATTAAGTATCAGGGAGTCATGTTCTGATATCTGATTGTTACTCTGATCTCAAAGCTGCAGACACAAACAGAAGTGGGCAAACATTGTTCCAACTCCTCCATTGGTTTCAAGCCCGCCCCCATAGCTGAGGTTACTTCCAGAGCATTTAAAAAACTAACACCTTCTGCTGAAGATACACTTTTATTTTCTCCTTTTCCCCTTTTGGAAGCGAGCCATTAAACACTGGAACATTCAAAAAGCAACCACATATACAGAGGAAATTAGAAAATCACCATGCAAGGAAAGAAAAAGGCTTAGATTCAGAAAAAACCTGAAAGGGTAGCGAATGTTTCAACTCTTTCAGCCTTAAGTGTCTACCTGAGGCTTGTCTTTAGCACAGAGACAGTCTACACTGAAAAACAAAAAAACAAAAAAACAAAAAAACTACAAGCAAACTCTGAAAAAGGAAAAGAATATGATTCCAGAGACACCACATTATTTGATTCAAGTATCCAGTTTTCAATGCCAACAACAACAAAATCACAAGGCATACAGCAAACAAGAAAATGTGTCCCCTTCAAAGGAAAAAAATAAACTAACAGAAATTATCTCTGAGAAAAACTTGATAGCAGATCTACTAACAGAAACTTTAAAGCAACTGTCTTGAAGATCCACCAATAATTAAAGGAGGAGGTAGTAAGAGTTAAAAAAGAAAATATAAACAAAGTAGAAATAGCAGTAAACAAGTAGAAAACCTAAAAAGAAATTCTGTAACTGAAAAGTATAATAACTGAAGTAAAAAATTTACTAGAAGATTGAAAGGCAAATTTGACCAGGAAGAAGCAACAAAAGTAAAAAGAAAAAAAAATAAACAAAATATAAATAGTAATAGAGGTAGACAACCTAAAAAGAAACCAAAAAGAAATTCTGTAACTGAAAGGTATAATAACTGAAGTTAAAATTTTACTAAAAGAATTGAAAGACAAATTTGACCAGGCAGATGAATTAGCAAAATCAGAAATTATTTGAAGAAATAAGGCCCAACATTTCCTAAATGTGATGCAGTATAAGAATATAAACATCTAAGAAGCTCAACCAACTCCAAGATGAACAGAGTCATATCAAGACATATTATAATCGAAATCAAAAACAAAGAGAGAATCTTAAAAGCAGCAACAGAGAAACAATGCATCATATAAAAGGAATTCTCAGTAGGATTGTATATCTGAAGTACTAAAAAAAAATAACTGTCAACCAAGAATCCTAAATTAAGAAAAATTGTCCTTCAAAATTAAGAGAGAAATCAAGACATTCTTATATGAACAAAAGCTAAAGAAATGTATGACTACTAGACCTTTCCTGAAGAACTGCTAAAAGGGAGTTTCACAGGTTGAAATGATAAGGCACTAGATAGTAACTCATAGCTGATAGAAATAACACAGTAAAGGTAAATATATGGGCAATCATAAATGCTAGTATTATTATAACTCTGATTTGGAGTTACACATTTTCATTTCTACATAATTTAAGAGACTAGTGCATTAAAAGTTATTCGTTGTTGTATTTAGACACACAGTGTATAAAAATATAATTCTAAGCCAGGCTCAGTGGCTCAGCCTGTAATCTCGCGCCTTTGGGAGGCTGAGGTGAGTGAATTGCCTGAGTCCGCAGGTTCGAGACCCGCTTGGGCAACTTGGTAAGACTTCATCTCTACAATAAATCAAAATGAGCCAGGCGTGGTAGCATGCGCCTGTAGTTCCAGCTACTTGGAAGGCTGAGGTGGAAGGATCACCAGAGCCCAGCAGGTCGAGGCTGCAGTGGCCAGGAGCGGCCACTGCACTCCAGTCTGTTAGACCTTTATCTAAGACTGTACACAGTTAAACCTCTGAACCCATGGGTTGCCCACTTTTGGATTTAACTAGCTATAGACAGAAAATATTTGAAAAAAAAATTGTGTCTGTACTGAACATATATAGAACTTTTTGTCATTAGTCCATAAATAAAACAGTTTAACAATATATATATATAGTTTATATATATATATATATATATATATAATTCTGTGAAATCAACAACTGAAAGGGATGGGGGTGAGCTGTAAAGGAGCAGAATTTTTGTGTTTTATTGATATTAAGCAGGTATAATATCAGAATATTATAACTTTAGGATGTTAAATGAAATCTTCATGGCAACCACAAAGAAAATAACTACAAAATATACACCTAAGGAAATGAGAAAAGATTTGAAATGTTTTACTACAAAAAAAATCAACTGAACACATAAAAAGACATAAAACCTATAAGGCATGTATAAAACAAATAAAAAATGACAGAAGTGGCTTATCAATAATTACTTTACCTATAAATGGATTAAATTCTCTCCAATCAAAAGACAGAGACTGAAACTATGTTAACATAATAAAAGCCCTATATGAAAAGCCCACAGTGAAAATCATACTTAATAATGAAAGACTGACAGTTTTCTCTAAGATCAAGAATAAGGGAAGAGTGTACAGTTTTACCACTTCTCTTCAACATAACGCTCAAATTCTAACCAGAGCAATTAAGAAAGAAAAGGAAAGAAAAGACATCCAAACTGGAAAAGAAGAAGTAAAATGATCTATGTTCACAAATAATATAATCTTATTTGAAAAAAAAGTAAAAGCCCATAAGAAACTATTACAACTAATCAATGAATTCAGCAAAGTAGCAAGATACAAAGTCAACACACATGAAGCAGTTACATTTCTACATACTAACAATGGAAATTTTCAAAATAAAATTACAAAAACAATTCCATGTACAATAGCATCAAGAAGAATAAAATACTTAGAAATTGGAATAGCCAAGGATATGAAAATGACATACAAAGGAAACTATAAAACATTGCTGAAAAGAAGCTAAAGAAGACATACATAAATGGCAGCACATCTCATGTTCATGGACTAAAAGAAAATATTGTTAAAATGTCAGATACAGTCGGGCTCGGTGGCTCAACCTGTAATACCGCGCCTTTGGGAGGCTGAGGTGAGTGGATTGCCTGAGCCCACGGGTTCGAGACCCGCCTGAGCAGCGAGACATCATCTCTACAATAAATCAAAAAAATCAGCCGGGCATGGTAGTGCATGCCTGTAATTCCAGCTACTTGGAAGGCTGAGGCGGAAGGATCGCCGGAGCCCAGCAGGTCGAGGCTGCGGTGACCAGGAGCGTCCACTGTACTCCAGTCTGGGCGACAGAGTGAGACTCCAACTCAAAGAAAAAACCTACAAAATGTCAGATACTACCCTAATTGATCTACAAATTCAAAGCAATCGCTATCAAAATCCCAGTGAGAGTTTTGCACAAATAGAAAAACTGATCCCAAAATTTATATGAAATATCAAATGACTCTGAACAAGCAGAACAATCTTGAAAAAAAGAGCAAAGTTGGAGGACTCACACTTCCTGACTTTTAAACATACTACAAAGCTACAGTAACCAAAACAGTAGGGAATTGTCATAAAGACAGGCATAGAAACCAATGGAATAAAATAGATAGCCCAGAAATAAATCTTTGCATATAGGGTCAACTGATTTTTGACAAGGGTGCCAGGTTCATCCAATAGGAAAAAGACAGTCTTTCAAATATAATGCTGGGGATACTCAATATTAACATGCAAAAAAAAAAAAAATAGAGTTAGACCTTTATCTAAGACTGTACACAATTAAACCTCTGAACCCATGGGTTGCCCACTTATGGATTTAACTAGCTATAGACAGAAAATATTTGAAAAAAAATTGTGTCTGTACTGAACATGTATAGAACTTTTTGTCATTAGTCCATAAATAAAACAGTTTAACAACAATGTATGTAACATTTACATTTTATTAGGTATTATAAGTAATCTAGATATAATTTGAAGTATACAGGTGAATGTGTATAGGTTACGCACAAATACTACCCTATTGTATATCAGGGACTTGAGCATTTGCAGTTTTTAGCATATATGGAAGATCCTGGAACTAATCCCTCATGGATATCAAGGAATGACTATAAAAAAATTAGCTTAAACTGTATTCAAAACCTAAACATAAGAGCTAAAGCTATATCTTAGAAGAAAAATAGACAAAATCTTCATAACACTAGATTTTGCAATAATTTCTCAGACATGACACCAAAGACACAAACAAAAGAAAAATTAAATAAGACTTTATGAAAATTTAAACATCATCAATATGCATCAATAAAAACACAATCAACAGAGTGCAAAGGCAAGCTGTAGAATGGAAGAAATATTTGTGAATCATATATCTATTAAAAGATTCATTAACAGTAGCAAATATCTGTCTGGGAACGGGGAAATACTTCATATCAACAGGGTGCCTGAATGAAATGTAATTGTATACCTAACC
Organism: Carlito syrichta; assembly: GCF_000164805.1. NCBI lineage: Eukaryota > Metazoa > Chordata > Mammalia > Primates > Tarsiidae > Carlito > Carlito syrichta. Next base: position 48,188 of record NW_007247547.1, read on the forward strand.
CTTAACTGTAACCCACAACATCATAAGAGAAAAAAAGAAAAAAAAAGATTCAGATCTAGAATATGTAGAGCACTCCTGAAACACAACCAAAAATCAAATCACGCCCTTCAAAAATGGACTAAGGATTTGAATAAACATTTCCCCAAAGAAAATAAAAATGAACAACAAACACATAAAAACACGTTCGACATCAATCATTAGGAAAATGCAAATAAAAACTGCAATAAGATCCAACTTTACATCCATCAGGATGGCTACTACTAAACAGAAAATAACAAATGTTGGTCAGGATATAGAGTAATTGGAACCCGGGGCACTTTTGGTGGAAATATAAAATGGTACAACCACAGTGCAACACAGTATGACAGTTTCTCAAAAAAATCAAATATAGAATTGCCATATAATCTTGCAGTTCCACTGTGAACTATATGCCCAAAATAACTGCAAGCACTTTCTTATAAAGGTATTTGTACATCCATGTTTATAGCAAATTGTTAGTTGCTAAAGCATGGAGGAAATCCAGATATCCCTTGACAGATGAATGAATGCACAAATGTAGTTTATAATACAATGGAATATTATACAGGCTTAAAAAGCCTGAACTGTACATTTAAAAATAGTTAAGGTGGTAAATTTTGTGTTGTATATTACCACAAAAAAATTTTTTTGAAAAAAGATCAGGTCATTTTTAATGTATGGTAACTTCCCCTTTTTGCCTTTACTATCTAAAAGATAACTACATAAAATAATAAGTATGTGTCAGTGAGCACACAGTATATAAAAATGCAATTTATGACAATAACAACATAGGACCATAGTTTTGTATACTATTAAAACTGAATATATTAATTTGAACTAGATAATTATAAGTTAAGATACTAATAATAATCTATAGTTAAACCATTAAGATAATAACTTTTAAAATATATACTAAAAGAAATAAAACAAGAATCAAAAAATTACACTAGTAAATATCTATCTAACACAAAATTTTTTTAATGGGAAAATCAAATAATCTTTAGAATATAATCTGTAGAAAATAAATAGAAACTGGCAGAAGTGAGTTTTTCTATCTCTGCAATTAAATTAAATACTAATGAATTAAGCTCTCCAATTAAAAGGCAGATTTAGCAGAATCCAGATTAAAACATGATTCAAATCTATACTGTCTGTAAAAGACTCTCTTTAGATCCAAAGACACAAATAAGTTTTGCAAGTAGAAAAAATGGAAAAACAAATTTATGCAGTCACCAAAAGAGTTAGAGTAGCTATATAAATTTTTTTAAATGGACTTTTAGACAATTGTTACAACAGACAAAGAAGGAAATTATAAAATATCAAAGCATCATCCTACTAAAAAGATGTAACAAGTATAACCACATAAGCAAAACTTCAAAATATATGAAGTGAAACTGACAGGATTGGATGGAGAAATTGACAGTTCAACAACATTTGGAGATTTCAACACCCCACATTCAATAGCAAATAAAACTAGACAAAAGGCAAACAAGGAAATAGAATACTTGAACAATACCATAAAGCAACTAGACCAACAGACATATATAGTAGAATGTTTCACCTAACAAAGGAAGAATACAAGTTCTTTATAAATACACACAAAACATTGTCCAGGATAGACCACATATTAGGCCACAAATAATAGTCTAAACTGTGTATGTAGTATATGAAACTCTATGTACTATCTTTTCAATTTTCTGTAAATCTAAAATGTTATAAAATTAAAAGTTTATTTTAATAAACTTCTATAAATCTAAAATGTTATAAGTTTGTTTTAATAACAGGAGGCAGGTTTAAGGGTCTTAAGCACAATTTCTCAGCAAAAATCAGAGAAAGTAGCAATCATAGCCCACAACTAAAAATGCTTTCCCTCAATAATGGGGTAAGCTATATAAACAGACAAAGTCCACCCTCAGTACACCACAGGGGGAGAGGGGAGTCGTCAGGAACATTGAATTAAAGACATTTCAATACGTTGGAAAGGGATCCAAATAGGGACTCATAATGGGGACTATCGTAATTATAAACTTTTTAGCTTTGAAAAGGAATAGTTCGAATACATAAGTGGATTGGTACCATTTAGAGATATGACAGCATATGACTACCACTTAAAGACATAATTGTACAACACCTTAATTAAACCCTTGGTGGGAGAAAGCTCATACCCAACAGTTAACAGTCGTCAACTTTTAGCTGCTATAGACTGATAGGCACCTGTGGAGCTGAAATCAAGATTACTAATGTCTATCTAATCTCATTTCATATGCTGAGTCGCTATTATGGTCTTCAACAACACTAAGCCCTGTGTTTTGAGAATATAACGTTAGTAAAACAACCACTCTAGAGGCTAGAGTTTGACTTGTTTTTAAAAAATCTCTAAGGCTTTTTGTCTTCTCACTTTACTTGAGTTTCTTTCTTAGTAGAACCTAAGTAGAACTAATCACTACACGGACTAATCAAGTGCAGTGTGAGAAGGGAAGAGAGAGTAGAACAAGGATTTCAATCTGTATCTGACAGTGAACAATCAATTGAGATAACTTACTGCCTTAGAACTAACCAGTAGACCCTTCTAATTCACCAGTTTCTGTAGTGAGCAAGGAGAAACAAATTAACATTTATTGAAGACCTCATACGGATAAGGCACTCTGTTGTTGCTTTACTCATGGTATATAATTTAATCCTCACCAAAACTCTACAAAGTAATCAATGGTTTCTCCACTTTTAAAAGAAAAATGAAACCTCAAAAAAATCAAGAAATGTCCTTGAGCCCAATAGTCTAAAGGACACACCACTCTGCCTTTTTAAGATAAGAGATTCTGTCCATGGCTCTAGCAGATTCTCTTTCCAGTTAACAGAACAGGGTGGAAAGTGGGATGGAGAGCAGTAGGATGGGAAAATTTGGAGTCTTGAGGAGGAATAAAAGAAATGCGAAAAGATTTTCCCCCAAGATTTACCTTCAGGAGATAGTACCTAAGGGATAATCAGATTTCTGATGTAGTCAATATCAATCTCCATATATTATATCTCTTTGATAATTATGCTAAAAGAGTCTTTATCTCTTTCTCAGCCTCAACTGGTATTATCTCAACCTCTTTGCATCTCTTAGGGACTAGCAGTAGTAGAATTTAAAAGAAAAATTCCATCTATACTTTCAAAAACATATTTACAGAATATCACCGTAAGCATATTATTTCTTAAGAAAAAAACATACACCAAATTTTTATAAAATATTTATATTCACCTTCCCTGATGATAATAACTCTTTGAAAAGCTGGAGACCATACTTGCTAGACCATGATCTTCTGACACTCTGAAGACAGGCCCTAAATCCCAAGGAAGTCCACTGATCATAGTACAACTCATTTATCATCAGCGAAGTACTGCTCGCCTCAGGCCAACTCACCTCCAGCCCATCAAGGAGACCATTTATCACTTACTGGGTAGGAGTGCTCACACTCCAAGGCGACATTTATTGCACAATAATGCTGCGTGCTGACATTCACCTCAGGTCTGCCCACCTTTGATGCATACCTCCCCACTCATCAGAACACACAAGTACAGAAAGAGCTCATACCAGCCAAAACTTCCAACTGATCTTTATTAGACTTTCAACCATAAAAGTGAGCAGAGATAAAATAAGTATTTGACATGTGAGAAAAAGCATAAATAAGAGAATAAGAGAGAAGCTCCGGGTGTGTCATCAGAATAACCTTCTCCTGTTTAGGAAAAGCTAATGCAGAAAAAAATTAAGGAATAATTAATAGCTAATACTTACATGGCACTCATATCTCAAGCACTGTTCTAAATACTTTATGCACAATAATTAATTAAATCCTTGTAACAATTATTATTTTATTGATTCCCCTCATAAGAAAACCATAACAAAAAGCGAACAAAACAAAATAAGTTGTGTAATTTGTCCAGGGTCTCACAGCTAGCAGATAACAAAGTATATGGAGCCAGGCAATCAAGTGCCAGAATCTATCTTCTTAACCACTGAGTTATATTCCCTTTCAATTATGGTCACCTGCCGGGCTCGGTGACTCAGCCTGTAATCCCGCGCTTTGGGAGGCTGAGGTTAGTGGATTGCCTGAGCCCACAGGTTCGAGACCCACCTGGGCAACTTGGCAAGACTTCATCTCTACAATAAATGGAAAAATTAGCCGGGCATGGTAGCGTGTGCCTGTAATTCGGCTACTTGGAATGCTGAGGCGAAAGGATTGCCGTAGCCTAGCAGGTCGAGGCTGCGGTGGCCGGGAGTGACCACTCCACTCCAGTCTGGGTGACTAAGTGAGACTCCAACTCAAAAAAAAAAATAAACAATTATGGTCACTTCACATCCTTACTATATAGCAAGCACTGTAGTAAACATTATTTCATTTAGCCCTATAATAAATCAGTATGTGGTATGATTATACTTTTAAAAAATACACAATTCATAGTCTCAGTGGGATTATGGAAGATATTGTCTTAGCTTGGGCTCCTATAACAAAATACCATAGACTGGGTAACAACAGAAATTTACTTCTCACAGTTCTGGAGGCTGGGAAGTAGCAAGATTAAGGTGTTGGCAGATTCAATTGTTCACTGGCAGATTTGGTTCCTGGCTGGTAGACAACTGCCTTCTCAGTTGCATCTTCACATGGCATTCTTCTTATTCTTATTCTTCTTATAAGGGCATTAATGCTATTATGGAGCTTCATCCTAATGAGCTCATCTAAACCTAATTACTTCCTAAAGGTCCTGCCTCCTAATACTATCCCACTGGGAGTTAACTCTTCAAAATATGAACTTGAGAATTTTGGGGGAGAACACAACTATTCAGTACACAACTGATATTAAATCATTAGATAGAAATATACTGCCTCCAAACAAGATCAATATAAAAAATGAAGTGTCTTAGGAAATAACTTTTTTCAAAAGAGTTTTTCTATCAGATTGCTACATTTTCCCACAATTGTGGAAATTACATACAACACAGGCATACACACACACACACACACACACACACACACACACACACACACACACACATACATTATCAGAATGGACAATACCAAAAATCAGATTACTGATGTAGACATTTCAGTTGTCTGTGCTACAAAGAGCTAGAATTTAGATATTATCTAGTTCAGCAACCTTTTTAAAGGGGAGTAAGTGAACCATGAGAGGTGAAGGGTCTACCCAAGACAACAACAACCATGTAAGCTGTATTACCTTGAACACATTTCTTTGAACTTTATTGTCTTCATTTGCAAAAATCCTCAAGGATCTATGAGGGATAAATTAGTTAGTACATAAAAAGCAATTAGTACAATGCTTGGGCTAGTAAATGAGTAATACATGTCTTTATTACTATTATTATTGTTATTACTGTTGTTATCATTAACATCATCAATGGCAGGCACAGGTTTTCTGGTGTCCAATTCAGTATTCTTTTCACATTATGATTCTGAACCATTTTAAGTACACTTTTCCCACCAGTTCCCAAAACCACTGATGCTTATATTGTCAGTCAAACATTCTTTCAAATGAGCTCCTTCACTTGACTGAATTAGTTAGAAAGCTTTCACTTGAGAAAGTCATTTAAGTAAACATAGTTTCTAGTTAAATTTATTATAAGAATCAAACTAAATAACATGTATATTATATAAAACATCTCATAAACTGCTAAATGCTATACAAAGAAGATACTTTTTTAATGAATTGAATCCACAATACAGTGAGGACAGCTGGGGAGAAATAGACCCATGTAAGAAAAAGAATTGACCTGTTTGTGTAATAAGGGACTGTGTGCCAATGAGTCAGCATAATGAAGAAAGCCTGAACTTGAGAAGATAGGCCAGCCCTCCAGAGCTATCCCACCCACCAAGGTAGGCACTAGCAACATATGTCTACTTAAATTAAAATGAACAAAACGAAAAATTCAAATTCTCAAGTAAAATAGCCCCATTACAACTGGTGAACAGGCACATGTGCCTAGTGGCTACCCTATTGGACAGCACAGATATAAAACAATTCCATTACTGCAGACAATTCTATAGGATGTCACAGCTCCAGAGAGATAGCAAAGAAAAGAGAGATTCAGATTCTTTTTCCAAAATGCAAAAAGACTGTCTTAGTCCATTCAGCTTGCTATATCAAAAAATATCACAAATGAAATGGCTATGAACAACAGAAATTTATTTCTCACAGTGCTGGAAATTGAAAGGTTCAAGATCAAGGTGCCAGCAGATTAAATGGTCAGATTGAGTGGTCTGATTGAGACCTGTTCCTCATACACGCACCTTCTTCCTGCACCCTTACACCGTGGAGTAAGGTAAACAAGCATTGCGGGCCCTTTCATAAGGGCTCCAATCCCACAAGTGAGGGTTCCATCCTCATAACTTCGTCACTTCCCAAAGTGTCACCTCCTAATACTGTCACATTGGGAATTAGGTTTTAACACATGAATTTTGTGGAGACACAACCATTGAGACCATAGCAAAGATTAAACTCAAACTTAAAGTGATTCTTTTATTTTTAGGTAAATCATGATTTATGGGTTTATAGTTTTTATAGTTACAGTTTCACAGAATTAGCATATATTATACCAGAAAACTATTTTGTTACTGTTTTTAATGAGAAATACAGCTCTCTGCTCAATCTAACTTAATTCTTAACACCTCTACTATTCAGTCCCTATTGTTCATCCAGCCAAAACCTTTCCTGAATTAAGATAAGGTTTAGGTTTTTGATTGATTGTTTCTTTACTTTTACTCATTATGTTAAGTGCTAGGTAACTCATTTCTCACCAACTCATTTATTGTGTTATCTCTGATTATGCAAGTTTCAATCTAGAGTCTGGAATAAAGTCAAATAACTTGGAAAAGAGAAAACTAGTATCAGTTTGAAGTAAGACAGTTACATAAAAACAAATTTGTGTCATTTAATATACTTTTAAAATTCAATATGCTGGAGACTGATTTCTACTCCCACTACATATGACACTTGAATGACTATAAAGGAAAATTGCATTTATTTTTGTTCTTTCACATTTTCTTTATTGACACTGACTTTTTTTTTTAATCAATATTTTTTATTATGGTTTTGTGGGGTACAGTTAAGGGTTAGGTGTACAATTGCGTTTCATTCAGGCACCCTGTTGATAAGAGGTGTTTCCCCAACCCCAGACAGATATTTGCTACTGTTAATCCCATCCCCTTCCCCCCATGGTTTCCCAGTACCATCAGTCACTTTCTTATAGTATTACATTGGATGTTCAAGGTCCATTATATGAGTGAGAACATGTGATACTCGGATCTTTGTTTCTGTGAGAGGTCACTCAGTATTATAGATTCAAGTTCCATCCAGGTTGCTGTGAAATTCATGATTTTGTTCTTTTTTATGGCTGCATAGTATTCCATCGTGTATATGTACCACATTTTTTTAATCCAGTCCTCTTTTGATGGGCAGCATGGTTGTTTCCAGGTTCTTGCTATTGTGAACAATGCTGTGATAAACATATGTGTGCAGGTATCTTTTTTATAGAGTGATTAGAGTTCTTCAGGGTATATTCCCAGTAGGGGGATTGCAGGGTCATC
>NW_007247547.1:55808-74788 GCF_000164805.1 Carlito syrichta
TCCTTTTGCCCATTTGATAATGGGGTTGTTTGTTTTTTTCTTTTCATCACGTTTGAGTTCCTTGTAGATCCAGAATGTTAAGCCTTTGTCAGACCTGGTGTTGGCAAATATTTTTTCCCAGTCTGTAGGCTACCTCCCTGCTCTCTTGATGGTTTCTTTGGCCTTGCAGAAGCTTGTCATTTTAATAAGGTCCCACTTGTCTATCTTATCCCTTATGACCTGTGGGTTTCGGGTTTTGTTCAGGAATTGGATGCCAGTTCCAACTTCCATGAGGGTATTTCCTTCATTTTCTAAGGTTCTTATGGTTTGAGGTTTTACATTTAGGTCTCTGATCCATTTGAAGTTAACCTTTGTGCATGGGGATAGATAGGGGTCCTGTTTCAATCTTCTGCATGTGGTCAGCCAGTTTTCCCAGGACCATTTACTGAATAGGTTCTCCTCTCCCCAGTGGTAGTACAAAAGACAATCGCATTTCTCTACACCAATAATAAACAAACAGAAACCCAAATAAAAAACACAATTCCATTCACAATAGCCACACAAAAAAATGAAATACCTTGGCATCTTCCTAACCAGAGACATGAAAGACCTTTACAATGAAAATTACAAAACACTGCTCAAAGAAATCAAAGATGACACAAACAAGTGGAAAAATATCCCATGTTCATGGATTGGAAGAATTAACATTGTGAAGATGTCCATCTTACCTAAGGCAATCTACAAATTCAATGCAATACCCATCAAATTACCAGCAACATTCTTCTCAGACCTAGAAAAGACAATACAGGAATTCATATGGAAACACAAACGTCCAAGAATAGCCAGAACAATCTTCAGCAAAAAAAAACAAAGCAGGTGGTATCACATTCTCAGACTTCAAACTTTACTATAAAGCTACAATCATAAAAACAGCTTCGTATTGGTATAGGAACAGGCAGAGATCAATGGAATAGAATTGAGATTCCAGAAGCAAAACCTCAATTTCTCAACCAACTCATCTTCAACAAGGCTTCCACCACCTACCACTGGGGAGAGGAGACACTGACTTTCATATTGACCAGAGTCTAGAAGGGTAGCAGGTCATGCTGAGGAACACAACCACCCCAATGTGATCTCATTGGGAGAGAAACAGAGGAATAGATGCCCTGAACCCTTCCTTTCCATTAATCCTGAAAGGCTTCTCCCCATGACTTAACCCAACAGGATGCCAGAGGGCACAGGGATTTTAGATGAAATTCATTCAAGTCTACCACTTAAGCAAGGATCAAGCAATCTGGAGGAGTTACCAGAAAATACCTGGCTCAGGTAAGGATAATCAAAGATGACTTTTGGGAAAAAGTAAGTTATGGATGCTAAACTGTGCACAGATTGGTGCCTAAGAGGATGGTATAAATTAAATTACAGAAATGTTTGCCAATGTGGTACATACAAGAGAATTAAAAAGCAGATTAATTTAACTGAAGTAGAAACATTCCAGAAATTAGTTCCAAAAGGTATGAAGAAGACAGGTTTAAAGAAGAATGGAATTTATTCATGTTTTTAGTGATTAAATTGACTCACATACTTCCCTTCAAAAAAGGGTAGAGGACAGGATTGAAATAAGTAAATCTATTCTTCAACTATGTTCATAATAATTCTTACACTATGAATTTCATATTTAGAAAAGTGTATAAAACTGTCATCATAAAAATATATATATGCTCCCACTAAGAAAATACTAGAGTAGAAAAATTTGTTATTTTATGAAAATACCTTAAACAGAGACACTTTACCAAGATACACTTTTTACATGAGTGTATTATAAAATTATAGAAATATTGGGATTCAATGGCCAGTAAAAGGCCAAAAATGAATAAACAAAGCTAGAGAAACCACATATCTACAATGCTTTCTCTTCCCACAAAGAAAAGATTGCCTTCTATTAGTTACCTATGTTATATAAAAAATTGCACCCCAAGACTTAGCCACTTAAAAGAGTATACATTAATTATCTCACAGACTGTAGGTCAGAAATCTATGCATGGCTTAACTAGAACCTCTGATTTAGTCTCGCACAAGGCTGCAGTTAGATGGTCTGCAATCTCATCTGAGGCTTCAACTGGGAAAGGACCTACTGCCACACAATTTTAGTAACTATCAGTAGCATTCAGTTCTTCACAAACTGCTGGACTAAGGGCCTCAGTTCCTCCCTGGTTATTGAATAGAAGCTGCCCTCAGTTCTTGGCCATGTGTGCCACTCTAGCATGTAGCTTGTTTCATCACAGTACACAAATCAAGAAAACAATAAATAAAGTCTGCTAGCAAGATGGAAACATGATCTTTTGTAGCCTAATCACAGAATTGACATTCCTTCAATGTTGCTGTCTTCTATTGGATGAAAGAAAGTTATTCAAAGGCAGGGTATTATTCAGTAGAAGAAAGTAAAGATTACTGGTGGCTATCTTAAAGGTTGTCTACCACAATTATGAAAAATAAAATAAAAAGACAAAGAGAGAAAAGCAAATAGAAATACATAGATTCAAATACCTTTGGAATCACTCTTTAAATTTTATTTTTTACTCCATGTACCTCTTAACTAAGTATAAGTCACATATATTAAATTTAATCTAGATTTAATATAATAAATTACATTTAATATAATAATGACATTTAGAGAAGATAAGGTATTCCTCTCATTTCTTGATATTATTATCTAAAGTAGCACCTGTGTACCACCCTCTGGTAACTATATAAAATTATGTTATTTATATATTGGTTTGTTTTAGATCTCAGCAATAGAATGTGAGCTTGATGAAGGTAAAAATCATGATGGCTTTATTTATAATTTTATCTTTAGCTATTATGCCTTGGCATGATATCTGCTCACTATATAAATTTTTGGACAAATGAATAAACTGAACAAAAGCATTAATTTTCTACTAAACATAGAATTTTAATTCTCTACAATCAATATTTAGCCTTACATTTTCACTCTGACAATTCTTAATAGAGCAAATCTTTTTACACTTTCTTGCTGTTGCTTATCGTGGTAGACGAAACATCGTCACAAATTTTTTGCAACTACTCCCATCAAGAGGTGAAGTATAATGCTCCACTGCTTGAATCTAAGCTGGCTTTTTGTTTGCTTTGACGGACATAATAAGGTAAAAGTGGTATTGTATGACTTACAAGTTCAAATCTCAAGACAAATTGCAGCTTCTGCTTTTGCCTTATGAGAATGTTTCTACCAGCCTGTGAAGAAGCCCAGAATAAAATACAACCTAGAGAAAAAGAAAAGACTAGCCGGCCCAGTTGTGTCAGTCATCTCAATTGAGGCTCCAGTTATGTGAGTGAAGCCATGCTGGGATATATCCAGTCCTAGTCGATTCTCTGGATCAGCTCTCTACAATGTATTTGTCTGTAAGGATGTTCTATATATACCCTATTCAATGTGGTAGCCACTAACCACAGGTAGCCGTTGAGCACTGGAAATGTGGCTAATAATATAGCTATAGAATGAAGTTTTAAATGTGATTTAATTTTAATTAATTTAACTATGAATAGTCAAATTGAGTAGAGTTGGTCTACATGGCTACATAGATACTACATCCCCATGAGTACTCCATCTTCCCCCATAAAACCAACAAATCCAGCTGAGTTCAGTCAAATTGTAGTATCATGAACAAATCAATGGCCTCCAAGCCACTATGTTTTGGAGTGAGTTTTCTGACTATTATAGAATTCTAGGCAAATTAAAATCATACCATCAAAATCCACCTATAGTCCTCTGCCTTTCTCTTTCTTTCTGCTTTGCTTAGGAGGTGCCATCTTTGATCCAAGAGGCAGAAGAGTGCTGGAAAATAAAGTCAAAACTAAATATACACAACTGAGAAAAGAGAGAGAAGCCAAATTCTAATCACACTGTTTAATCCTGGGCTAAGCCTCTTTTGAAGCCAGATTTACTTATTCTATTTAGTTGTATGAGCTGGTAGAGTTCCTGTTTGCTTAAATCAGTAAGCCAGTTTTGCTGTACTTTGTAACTGAAATAATGCTATATATTCCATGGTCCCCCCTTCAGCTTTTTTGCAGGTGGGACATGAAATATATAACTTTTTTGTAGATGTCCTTTTAACAATCTGAGTATCAATCTCTTAGTATATTGACAACTTTCTTCAATGAAATTACTTGCAATTGTCTTGGTAGTATCTCACTGAGTGTCTCCCAACCACTTAAAGCCCCTATTCTCTCCTGTTTTTATTTATATATGTGGTGTTTGTATTGATTTTGTAATTATGTGTTCAAGAAGAGAGTGTTTCTACTCTACATTAATTCTGGTGTAGACTACAAAGAATAATCACTCTATCAACATTAAAGTAGAAAAATACGCAGGACTATGATATACAATATAATGGATTCTTACTAGATTGCTTGCTCATTATTTCTAATATCTCATCCATCTCTCTTCAGCAAACTCCTAAAAGATAAGTAGACAATAGAGGAACAAGAAAGTCAGGAGGATAAAACTTTGCTGGGAAGAGGTCCAAAATGGAAATACAGATTTAGGATTGATTACAGTCATGTAAAATAAAAAATAACAGAAAGATCTAAGCATCCTTCATTTGTACCAAACTTCAGATTTCCAAAAATCGTAAATCAAAACTGTTTCTTCTATCCCCTAAAACATCTGTTTCAAATAATTTATTGCCTATTGAACAGGTATCTTTCGTTATATATCACCATGGACAATACAAAGATACATGCACAACACAATACATGGACAAGAGTGGTTCTTTCCTAAAAGGAAAATAAAAGGTACTAGAGAAGAAACCTCACTGTCTCCAGAAAGATTTATGTAAATCAGGGGAGTCTGAATTAGGGTTTTGGTTGGACGTGAGATTCTGGAATATTCTGATAGAAGATGTTAGTCTAGTTACCAGAGTATGATGCACAAACATGTGAGCACTTTGAATCCAGTGATGAAATCCAAACCAGCATAAGCATACAAAGAAGACTGGTGAGCAAGACTTAATTTCTAGAAAGCTAAACCAGGCACACTACATAGACTGAATCAGCATAATAAAATAAAACTTGCAATGAATAGACTCAAGGCCAATGGTTTTCAATGCTGATTACAGATTAGAGCAGTGACTCTCAAACTTGAAAATGCATTAAATCATCTAGAGAACTTGTGTTAGAACACAGACTGCTTTGGCCACAGCTTCTGAGTTTCTAACTCAAGAGGTCTGGAATGAAGTCAAAGAATTTGCATCACTTAAAATATCCTCAGATGATGTTGTTGTCACTGCCCTGGGGATCACACTTTGAGAGCACTGCGTTAGAATAACCTGAAGAACATTTTAAAAATCACAGTGCCCAAGCTGCATGCCACATCAGTTTCATCAGGATCTCCGAAAATTGAACAAAAACTTCTTAAATGTTCTAGATGACTCCAATGTGAAGATAAGGTTGAGAACAGTTGATATAGATTAAAAACAAAAATAATTACTTGAGTATTCTATTTAGAATACTTGAGTATTCTAAATAGATAGATTTTAAAAATAAAAAATTAAAGCACAAACTGATCCTATGTTTTGGTTTTAAAAAATGTAATAGAATAATTTCATCATGAAATATAATATTTATGTCAGCATATATATGCATGCATGTGTGCTTGTGTATGTGTTGTGTGTGTGTGTGTGTGTGTGTGTGTGTGTGTGTGTGTGTGTGTCTATGTGCCCAAATTAACTTTCCAAAGAAGTGAGTTAAAATTTTTAAAATTTTAGTCAGGAGTCCATATTCTAGAGGTGGCTATTCTGGAATATAAGGTAAAGTGCTTCAAACATCTCTGCCCATGTCTACACAAGAAAGTATGTCAATTCATATAAGAAAAATGAGAAATATAGTTTTCATTTATTAAATGAATAGTATTCAGAATATGTGGGTTTGATACAAGCAACTCTATACAAGTTTCTACCAAGTCCAGCAGCCCATGGTCTAGAATAGTGCTCTACCCCTAGCATTCATTCAATCATATGTGCTTCCACTTAGTGAGGCTTCTATCACCTGATTGGATTCAAGTATTGGCTGATCCTGATTTTAGAACACATATTGTCACATCTGAGTCAAGCAAACTTGTCATGCACCTTTGATGGAAATTACTGGTACGAATGCTTTAAAAAGAGTCAGAATTTTTGCTATTTTTTTCAGTATTTGACTTTCTTCAACCTTTTTTAGATATAATTGAAGTTCACTAAACTTCACGTGTTTAAAGTGCACAACTTGATTAGTTTTGACATAGGTATACCTCTATTAAACCATCATCGCAATCAAGATAACATGTCCAACCATGCCAGAAGTGTCCTTGTGGCTCTTTTACTCTGTTCCTCCTTTTATCTCTAAGCACATTTGATGATTTCCATTTCTATAGATCAATTTGAATTTTGTGTCCTTTTAAATACATGGAGTCACACAGTATGCACAATTTTTGCCTATGTTCTTTCATTTATTTTATAATTTTGAAATTGATATTAATGCATGTGTCAATAGCTTATTCCTTTATTACATTAAATAATATTATCTTGTATGAATATAATACAATTCATTATGTTCACCTGTTCCTATACATTTGGATTGCTTCCAGTTTGGGGTTATTATTAATAAGTGAAGTTGCTATAGACAGTGATGTAAAGTCTTTATGTGAACATGTGTTTCACTTCCCTTGGGTAAATATTAGGAGAGAAATGACTGAGTCGTATGGTAAGTATATGTTTCATTTTATTACAAACTACCAAACTGCTTCCAAAGTGATTGTCTCATTTTGGATTGCTACCAGCCACGTATGAGTGTAGTTCTTCATATCATTCCCAACTTTTGGTATGGTCAATTCATTATAGCCATCCTAATAATAACTCATTATTGTTTTAATTTTTTAACTTATCTGATAATGAATGATACTGAGCATCTTTTTACATGTTTATTGATCATTCACATATTTTCTTTGGGGAAGCGCCTGTTCAAATATTTGCCCATTTTTCTTGCTGGATTGTCCTGTGATTAAGTTGTAAGTATTCTTCCAGTAGTCTGGATATAAGTCCTTTGAAGCATATGTTAAAAATATTTTTCCCTGTTTGTATACCTAAGCCAGAATTGTATCCCATGTCTTTATAATTTAAAAAAGCAATTAAAATTACCAATCAACTGAAAAAAAATTCTTCCCATTCTATAGTTTGCTTTATAATTTTTATTATCAAAAAACAAAAGTTCTTTTGTTTTAATTTTGATGAAGTCCAATTTATCATTTCTTTTATGCCTCATGCATTTAATGTTCCAAGATATTTTTCCTATCCCAAGGTTACAAAGATATTTTATCTGCTTTCTTCAAGAAGTTTCATAGTCTTAGGTTTTACATTTAGGTTTATCACCTATATTCAGTTAATTTTTGTGTATCGTATGAGGTTAAGTGTCAACATTCATTTTTTTCCCAACTGCCCTGGATTAATAACCCTGGTTTCATAATTTACTGTAGACAATACAATGTAGGACTGCTGGAAAGATTAAAGCTCATTTATGTTAAATATTAGGTACATATTAGGCCCTGACTAATATTACAAATACTATGATTATCACATTAGAAAAACTACCCTAGGAGAAGAATAGAAAAGATGAGTAAAATTGTAAAAGTCAAATTGTGTACACATGGAAACTAGAAAGAGGGCCCTGGTCCCCAAAAATGTGTAAGTTGTTCGTGTATTTAACACCAACTCCCTCTATTTGCTGGGTTGGTATGTAAGTATAGAAGACATGCAGAAGGAAACCAGTATCTTCATAGGTTCAAATTCCACTTCAATTCACCCTTTTGATGTTTGAAATGAGACTTTCTAGTGGTTGGTACAAGTAGCTTAACTCTGAATTCTATTGAAGACTTAAACTTTGTGGTTTAAGAATCCAGAACATACTTCAAGAATTCTTTGTTGATACACATATTTCCAGAGAGTTATTACTTTAAAAGTAATGCAATTCATCAAATGGTTTTGCTGTATCAATAATAAAGGGATCTTAAGAACTCATATATATATAATGATTATATATTATATATATAATGATTATATATTATATGTATAATTATAAAGATGTGGGGTACAATACAGGACAGGATTAGGTATACAAACACTGATTATGCAGGTACCCTTGTTGATGACGTGTGAAGAACTCCTGAGAAATGGAGTCCAGTCCATATATTCCCTCCAATAAAATATTCATTGTTCAAGCCCATAAGGGTTTCACTCAAAAGTGAGTGATTCTATTCTCTCTGTGCTAAACATCAGCATGGGCTTCTTCCCAGCTTAGCTTTCAAATCTCCCCTGATATTTGCACAAAGACTTTCACTGGAGGCTCTCTCTGGGAAGCATGTTCTTCATCCCTCAGAAATTCCATACTCTTCCCCCATATCCAAAATTTAAAAATAGAGACCTTCTTTCCACAGCTACACTGATGCTTCCCCACATCCCTTTCAGAGACAGCAATTTTACTCTTCAGCAACTACCTGTCACTTCACTTCCAGTAATCACCATTTCCCAGACAAAAGTCAGGATAAGTCTAGGTGGGGAGACTGTGCTCTGCATGTTCTCTATTTGGGGCCCAAAACAAGCACAATCAAAACAAAGAGAAGAAAATCCAAAAATTCACAACATAAACTTTCTTGTCACAATGACCAATACAAAGTAATGAATGGAAAAGTCTAAGTTTGCCCAGTCGAAGACCACCAAAAGCACACACAGTTGGGTTTATTGTTCATGGAAATGAAGGAGACACACAACATGGGAACAATGTTCTCTCTCTGAACAATGCTCTCTCTCTCTCTCTGGCGTTAGAAGGGACTCTATTGAATTTGGGCTTGTGTTAAATGATTTGGGAGAGATTTTAAGGAAGTAGAGCTATCTTCTGTATTGGATATTGTCAAGAACAGGCAGTAATTATGTAACTGGAATAAAACATAGAAGGAATAAGTTGAGACTAAAGCTATCATTGGTAATGAAACAACAGTCATTCATGTTTCGTCAGGTGTCACGACTACAGAGTGGTCTTGTTTTTGTCTTGTTTTGTCTATCCATGGTATAGAGTGGCCGTTTCTGGGGTTGATGTTCTGTGAGACAGTTTTATGTTCCACAAGGGAACGCCAAGGCCTTTGAGCTCCATGGCAGCTCCTAGCAACAACAAGTCCTTGCTGATAGTGCAAAGTCAGTTCCTAGCTGTCATTTTTAACAGACAAAAGGAAGTATAGACCAAGGAATATAACCTAACCCAGGAGAACATGAATGACTTCCCTGAGGAACTGACATTTAAAACAAGAGCTTTAAGTTTAAAATGTCTTCTGTTGCCACAGTCCCAGAGGTTCATTTAGCCTTTCCTTCTGCTTTCTTCCACTCACCAAAACAATTTTTTCCTACAAATGAATTATACCTAGAAAGCATGAATCAAGTCTGGCTTCTCACACCATTCCCAACATTTTGTAAATGTGAGAACTCTCCCTGACTGTGGAGTTCCATGAGTAGCATGGAACTGGTTTTTTGGTTTTTTTATTTTTATTTTTGAATTGGAGTCTTACTCTGTCACCCAGGCTGGAGGTTGTGACACGCTGCTGGCCACCGCAGCCTCGACCTACTTGGCTTAGGCGATCCTTCCACCTCAGCCTGCCAAGTAGCTGGAACTACAGACCCATGTCACCACGCCCATCTAGTTTTTGTGATTTATTGTAGAGACAAAGTCTTACCTAGTTGCCCAGACTGGTCTTGAACCCCTGGGCTCAGGCAGTCCTCTCACCTTGGTTCCCCAAAGTGCTGGGATTATATGCATGAGCCACTGTGCCCGACCCAGCATGGAACTGTTAATAGTTCTTGTGAGAAAATCATAATCATAATACTAATTCAAATTAAAGGGGAGAGTAAATAAGTAATTCATATTTTAAAATGGAACCAAAAATGTTTACAGATATCAAAACTATTGAACAAGAAATAAAGTAATTTAATATTTCACTTAAAATTGTATTTCAGATAGAGAGTACAATATTCAAAAATGAAAGATTTGCTCTTCAAAGTTAGTGAGGTGAGTCTGATTGGTATCCAAAGAAAAGGTGAGAAAATAACATGTATCTTTTATTTTCCCTTATTTTAGTGCTTGGGGTTTAAATGAAAAATACAAGTTTACCCTACTGCAGAATTAATGAGCTCTTCTGCAAAACTCACTTGATGAACGTCCTTGCATTTCAAGATTTTCAAAAGACTTTAAGAGATTAGAGAAGGTAAAGCCTTGAACCAATGGGCTGAACATCCCACATACTGTAATACTGAATAATGGATTATTTAAATAGGATCCATCCATTATCTGGTAAAATGGAAGCATCTTTGTAAGAATTGATACTGCATCTCTACTGAAAAAGTGTACCCTGATCTGAAATTCAGACAGCCCATGAGGGAGGAACTGGAAGATTAGGCACTGAATAACTTGAGACATTTCTTACTACCTATGACTTGAGAGTTTGAATTCCAAACATTTTTATTTGAAGTATTTGGTGCTATGAGTAAACCACTGTAACAGTAAAACATGCTAATGTTGGATTCTGTATTTTCTATCATAAAAAGATGATTCAGTAGTATATATCTCAAACAAAACCATTTTTGTTATTTTAGTTATAAGTTTGGATTCAATTTTTACTAATATATATTGAGAGCCCCCTATTTTATCAGACATTGTGCTGAATGCTTTCACTTCACTATCATGCAACCATGTGGTAGAATAAGTATTAATACTCCTGGTTTTTTGAAGGACAGTTAATAAGGATCTATATTCTTCTATCTAACGTTTAGTAAAACAAAGTCCTGATGATGGTGAGAAGTCCAACATACAAAATAGCACGGGAATCTCATCTTCGACCAAGAGACAATCTTAAAAGTATAGTTAATTTAGATTCAGAAATATTGCAAATGAATTGAAGATCCAAGCACGTAAGTCCACTTAGTAGATCTCTTTTACAGATAAGGAATTTGAATACAATTTGAATGCACATCCATTTTATATGCACTCATAAAAATGCCTGTATAATTACAGGGTACCAACTCCAGCACATAGCATTTAAGAACTAGCATGAGAATGCAGGAGCTAATTACTCTCTAGGATACTAAAGGGCTCAAAGGGCCTGGTAATCTAATTCCCTCCCACTAAAGTATGCAGTAGTGGGTGTTTCAAAGTTAAAACACTCTAGATTTCACATTTCTTTCATACTGCTAAATATTTGCCAACCTATCTTTTACAATCAGACATATTTTTAAAGCTTGTAAATTCTACTAATTAAAAATGATACAAGCCAGTTGAAAGAGCAACCTCAGTAGCAGCAGAACAGGAGAAATTGGCTACCAAGAGAGCCACACTGGGTCAGGAACCTCTGAAAGTTTCTATTTTCGTTTATCCACTGCTTTATTTTGTATATTTAAAAGTAATGCTACTGCACTCCAGTCTGGGTGGCAGAGTGGGACTCCAAATCAAAAAAAAAGTAAATGAGTTGAATATTTCTGTTTTTATAAGTAATTATTTTGCTTTCTACAAAAAAAAAAGAAACACACATTCATTTTAACCATTTTATTGCGATGTATAGCTAACAAAATGTCAGGTACTATTAGCTGTTATCTAACATACCAAACATAAACAAACAGCGAAGCAGGCTCAAGACTCTCACCCGTTCTGGAAAAGAGAGGAACACGACGGTAACCTGCAAAAAGAATCATATCCAATTAGATCAATAAAAATAAATTAATCGGTGCTCCTCAACAGTGCTACTGGGAAAGAAGATATCTTTACTAAGCATACATTGAAAATCAAACTGTAGAATTATATCGACAACTTGTGCATCAATCTTCCACAAAAATTAAGTATTTGCATTTTCTATTCTGACTTCCTACCATCTGACTTACTACACTGAGCACACAGCTCATGCTTCTCCTCCCTCAAAGCACAACATGCTCCAAAATTAGCCACCACCCTTCTGCTCCAAGAAGACCCTGTTTCCTAGGCCCATCTCAGATGCTGTTAGAAAAATAAACACTTTGAGAAAAGGTAATTGGGAGCACAGTATAAATCACTCTCAAAAGGTGACTCTGCACAGAAAGGCAGTCAACCCTCTGAAAGGGTTCAGGAAAGGATAGCGTCAGACTCCCAGTCACTTATTCTCAGTCAGGAAGAATGAGTCACTGCTTCTCCCTTCTGGCTGCTTCCCATCCTCATTGCACTTTGGTAGTCATGACTATTCTTCACTGAAACAGAAGAACTATGATCCATGTAAAAAATGCTTACAAATATGCCAAGTTTGTCTAATTAGTCTTCCTAGCCATCCCACATCTTTACCCCACCTTCCACATGAGTCTATATTTCTGTAATTCCACAGAAAAAAAAGTGTCAATACATAAAATTTCCTTTACAATCTACTTTTATGGATACAGCTATCTAGTATACCAAAAAGTGTCTTTGAAATAAACAAATTATATTTAAATGTTAGCACAGTCATCTAACATTTAGGAATATTACCTTTGTTCATGCAAAGAAGTGGTAAAGTATATTGCCCGAGAAATTCATTTCCTCCTATTAAGGCTTGATTTTCAACAACAAAACGTATCAATGCCAATTCTGGTACTTGAATAATAAATGTAAATGTTTCATTCCATCTTGGATTGAAAGCTGAAATATTACAAAAAAGAAACACAAAGATTCATAGACACCATATTTAGTGAAAAATAGATGCTACCTATTCTCTAGACTTTCAACACCTTAACAACAATAGTAGCTTGTGTTTTAGAGCACTTAAATTTTTAATGTACCCAATGAGAGAGGAATAATGACAATAAACACAATACTGTGTGTTTACTATTGCTGGTTAATGTTCTAAAAACTTCAAATAGATCATCTCAATTAATCCTCATGACAATCCTGTCATGGTTATTACGGTCCCCATTTATAAATGAGAAAACTGAGCTACAAAGATGTTACATACTTTCCTAAGGAGTTCATTAAGTGGCAGAACAGGAATTCAAACACAGGGAGTCTGATTTCAGAGCAGAAAATTTTAATCATTATATAATATGACTGATGTGCTTAGGTAATTCCTTAGCAAACAAATTGAGACATGAAGAAGTTATATAACATCATTATTTTATACCTGGTCCAATTATGAGGAAAAACTCCATACATAGTTGTTGGACTGAAAGCTAGATAATGAGTTCTCTATAGCCAACTCTTGATCCTTCTTTTGACTAAGTGCTCACTTCAAACTCTAAAGTACATACATATTTCGATCGCTGGAAAAATAAATCATCCCAAACAACCAATCTCTTGCCAAACAAGAAATCCTAATTCTGTCACAATATGATCCAGATTATCCAAAATGTAAGGTATAATTTTATGAAATTAAAAAACTCACCTCAATAGATTAAGTGCATGCTCTACTTAATAAAGACTCAATAGTTTGGAGAGGAATAATATGCATTGTTTTCCTATACAAAGACAATTTTACATTTGCTATGTCAATAGATTTTGTTATTTGAGTTTCAATTTCAGAAGCATTGATGAATTTGTGAGTAATTATACTATATCTATGCTTTCTATGGTGCACCTATGGTCACAAGAGCACTTACACATGACAATTCAGGATGTAGTCTATGCCCATGGAAACAGTAAGTTAATTGGTTCATGCTGGAATAATGACTGTATTACCTTGACCTAAGAAGAGAAATAATTCCATGGGGGTCTAGGGGCAGGTTTAGACTTAAATCTTTATGGACACTGCAAAACATCTACAGAAAAATTTTATACTAATTTATTCTTCTTCCTTCAACTCTACCTCAGTACATATGCCCTTTCTCCCTCTATAGCTCTAAAATCTGTTTTTCTCTTCCCCTCCCTTCCTTCCTCTCTTCTACTTTCTCTCCCTCCTTCCCCACTTTCTCCTTATCCTCTCCTCTCCTCTCTCTCTCTCTCTCTCTCTCTCACACACACACACGCACACACACACACACATAGACACAATATAATGGGTTAATTATAGGAGAAAGTCCTAACTTTTAGTTGTCAAAGTAAAAAAAAAAAGTAAGCCAAGATATTAAATTTGATAGTGATGAATACAATTTTCCCAGTTATGACCAAAACTGAAAAATTACTTCCTCACTTTATCCAAATGTGATCTTTTTCCTTCCATACTCTCATGTCTTTAATTATATTAAAACTATCTTCAAATCATGAAATTCATCTTATCCAGCTAGCTAGATGCTTACTCCGGCTCAGTGTTTCTCACATACATCTCCTATTCTTTTCAGATGCCACAGCTTCCTTAACAACCTGACTTACATCCTCTAACTATTAAAATTATATCCTGACTTAACTTCATATTTCTCATTTTCTTCTCATACCCTGCTTCCTACTCAGTCTGCAGAAACAATCTGCCTAAGGCTCAGTGATATTAGTGTTATATCACTTTTTCTTTTTTCTTTCTTTCTTTTTTTTTTTTTTGAATTGGAATCTCACTTTGTCGCCCAGGCCGGAGTCTTAATTTTATTCATTTTCTAGAGAAGAGTTCCTAACACCTTAGCATGGTTTCAAGATTTTTCCATGACCATCTCCAGTATTAACTTTCTCATTTTATCTCTCACTAATCTTTCTTTAAGCACCCTATATTCCAACCATGTTGAGTTTCTTGGCTTTACCCAGCATGTTTAAATTGTGTCTTCTTCATGTTGTAGGACTCATATTATTCTTTCTACTTTAAATGTCCTTGTCTTCAATCTCCATAAAAAATTCTATGTATTCTCCCAGAGCCAGTTCCAAATGTGCCTCTTCCAGGGCAGTTCTTTATGTTCTCCAGAAACACTGACTCATCATAATAGTTTTACCAGTATCTTGTCTCTCATACAGAATTGTAAACTATCTACAACAGAGTTAATTAAGACATACATAATAATATATTAATATTTAATAAATAGAGACTAAGTCTTATGATATTCAGCATGAGGCTTTTAGCATAACAGAGACTCAGTGATGTTTGATGAAGCAACTGAATTTCTGCAAGGATATTCCCATAAATCTCAAAGATATAATTAAAATTCTAGAATCTTAGTATTATATGGAATACGTTGAATAAAATAAGGTTCTAAGCATTTTGCAGTGAAGGTCCAAGTAGAAGATGGAAGCAACAAGAGACAGATTACTGTAAGTTTCTTGACATCATCAGTTACTATTTCTTTACGCTGCCAATGAATGTGCCTTCAACTCCATGGCGTGCTAAATGGAGCAGGAAGCCATCACCAATATCTTTTCTCATTGATAATATGAGATGTGGCAGCAAAAATTTCCCAAATCCTTTTTTCCATGCCTTTTACTCTAGAGGTCATGATGTGAGAGTATTCAGGAGCATACAAGAGATAAAAACTGTGGACATTGTTAGAAATTAGCATCCAAGAGTAAAGAGATTAATAAAACTGCACCTCCCTCTGCTATAGCCATTTATCCTGGAGCATATTTCCACACTCTTAAATGAAGTCCTTTATACTTTGGGAATATCCACTCAAAGACACCAGACTGAAGGATCAGTTCCAAGACCTCCTCCAAGGTGATTCCGACTAGGGATAAATCTCAGAAACCCGCTCACCTCTGATGTCCTTAGTGATTTCAATATCAGAAAAGACAGGGCAATGCCAGTAGTGTATTAAACAGCTGTCATAGCATGTCAGAACACTGAAAAAAATTTTTTCTTTTTAAATTTTTTTATTTTATAGATTTGGGGTACAATTCAGGGTCAGGTACATAAGTGGTCATCATACAAGTAAAGTTTGGGTCTTTCCTTGGCCCTCATTTTGTCTGGTTTAAGATCAGGTATCCTAGTTTTTTTTTTTGCCTCTTTTAATTTTTATTTTTAAATTGTGGTGTACAATTCAGGGTTAGGTATACAAATATTCATTGTGCAGGTGTGCTCCCTGAGGTGTGCTCCCCCTTCCCCAGGCAGATATCAACAACTGTCAATCCCACACCCCCCCTCCACACACACACACCCCAGCAGTTTCCCACTACTGTCAAACCTTTTCTTATAGTTACAGTAGTTGTTCAAGGTTCACTTATGAGTGAGAACATGTGATACTCAGCTCTTTGTTTCTGTGAGCGATCACTCAGTATTATAAACTCTAATTCCATCCAGGTTGCTGTGAAGTTCATGATTTTATTCTTCTTTATGACTGTGCAATATTCCATTGTGTATATGTACATCTTTTTTATCCAGTCCTCTTTTGATGGGCAGCACAATTGGTTCCATGTTCTTGCTATTATGAACAACGCTGCAATAAACATACGTGTGCAGGTATCTTTTTTATAGAGTGATTTGAGTTCCTCTGGGTATATTCCCAGTAGGGGGATTGCGGGGTCATATGGAAGGTCAATTTTTATAAGTTTTAGGATCTGTTGGCTGCTTATATGTCTTCTTTTGATAAGTGTCTATTCATATCTTTTGCCCACTTTGTAATAGAGCTGTTTGTTTTTTTCTTTTCATCACATTTGAATTCCTTGTAGATCCTTGATGTTAGGCCTTTGTCAGACATGGAGTTGGCAAATATCTTTTCCCATTCTGTGGGCTGTCTCCCTGCTCTCTTGATGGTTTCTTTGACTTTACAGAAGCTTGTCAGTTTGATGAGGTCCCACTTATCTATCTTATCTCTTACGACCTGGGCACTTCAGGTTTTGATCAGGAATTGGTTGCCAGTTCCAACTCCTGTAAGTGTCTCCTGAATTTTCTAAGGTTCTTACAGTTTGAGGTTTTATATTTAGTTCTGTGATCCATTTAGTTAATTTTTGATATGGGGATAGGTAAAGGTCCTATTTCAATCTTCTACATGTGGTCAACCAGTTTTCCCAGCACCATTTACTGAATAGGTTCTCTACTCCCCAGTAGTAGGTGGTGGAGGCTTTGTCGAAGATGAATTAGTTGAGAAATTGAGGTTTTACTTCTGGAATCTCAATTCTATTCCATTGGTCTATATGCCTGCTCTTGTACCAATTCCAGTCTGTTTTGATTATTATAGCTTTATAATAAAGTTTAAAGTCTAGGAGTGTGATACCTCCTGCTTTGTTTTTTTGGCTCTGAGTATTGTTTTGGCTATTCTTGGCTGTTTATGTTTCCATATGAATTCCTGTGTTGTTTTTTCTAGGTCTGAGAAGAATGTTGCTGGTAATTTGATGGGTATGGAGTTAAATCTGTAGATTGCCTTAGGTAAAATGGACATCTTAACAATCCTTTTTCTTCCAGTTCATGAGCATGGAATATTTTTCCACTTGTTTGTGTCATCTTTGATTTCTTTGAGCAGTGTTTTGTAGTTTTCATTGTAAAGGTCTTTCATATCTCTGGTTAGGAAGATGCCAAGGTATTTCATTTTTTTGTGGCTATTGTGAGTGGAATTGTACTTTTAATTGGGTTACTGTTTGTTTATTATTGGTGTATAGAAATGCGATTGTTTTTTGCACATTTATTTTATACCCTGAGACTTTGCCAAAGTCTTTTATCAGTGCAAGGAGGTTTTTTGACAGATTCGTTTGGGTTTTCAAGACATACAATCATGTCATCTGCAAAAAGAGATAACTTGACTTCCTCTCTTCCTATTTGGATACCTGATCACCTTCTCTTCTCTGATTGCACTAGCTAGGACTTCCAAAATTTTGTGGAGCAAGAGGGTGAGAGTGGATATCCTTGTCTTGTTTCAGTTTTCAGGGGAAATGGTTCCAATTTTTGTCTGTTTAGGAGTATGCTGACTGTGGGTTTCTTCTAGGTGGTTCTTACTATTTTGAGGTATGTTCCACCTATGCCTAGATGTTTGAGGATTTTTATCAAGAAGAGGTGCTAGATTTTATCAAAAGCTTTTTCTGCATCTAATGATATAATCATGTGGTTTTTGTTTTTACACCTGTTGATGTATTTAATTATATTTATGGTCTTACAAATGTTTAACCAGCCTTGCATCCTGGTCATGATGGATGATTTTTGAGATGTGTTGTTGAATCTGGTTTTCTAGGGTCTTGTTGAAAATTTTAGCATCTATGTTCATCAAAGATATTGGCCTGTGGTTCCCTTTCTTTGTTGGGCCTGTGGTTCTCTTTCTTTACCTGGCTTGGGTATCAATGTGATGTTAGCTTCATAAAATGATTTGGGGAGAGTTCCATCTTTCTGAATCGACTGGTATACTTTCAATAGGATTGGTATCAGTTCCTCCTTGTATGTTTTGTAGAATTCTGCTGGAAAGTCATCTGGTCCAGGGCTGTGTTTTTGTAGATAGTTTCATTAGGACAAAATTTCCTTGATTGTTATTGGTCTATTTAGGGTCTCAGTTTCTTCTTGTTTCAACCTAGGGAGGTTGTGTGATGTCAGAAAGTCCTCCATTTCCTTTAGTTTTTCAAGTTTGTTTCCATACAGTTGTACATAGTAGTCTCTGATAATCTTTTGTATTTCTTCAGGGTCAGTTGTGACTTCATCTTTTGTGTTTCTGATTGCGTTTATTTGGGCTTTATCTCTCTTTTTCTTGGTCAGTCTGGCTAGGGGAACATCAATCTTGTTTATCCTTTCAAAGAACCAGCTTTTTGTTCCATTGATTTTTTGTATTATCTTTTTGTCTTCTATGTCTTGGATTTGGGTTTTTATTTTGGTGATCTGGATTCTTCTTCTGAAGTTAGGGTTTTGGTGGTCTTGCTTTTTCAGTTTCCTTAGGTGACTTGTTAGGCTGTTAACTTGCGATCTTTCCATTTTCTTCATGTGTGTTTGTAAAGATATGACTTCTCCTCTTACAACTGCTTTCATGGCATCCAAGAGGTTTTGGTAAGAAGTTTCTTCATTTTCATTTGTTTCCAGGTATCTTTTAATCACTGTTTTGATTTCATTGTTCACCCAAGAGTTGCTTGGCATCATGCTGTTTAGTGTCCATGTCTTTGTGGGT